>NW_025859994.1:0-1276 GCF_002878395.1 Capsicum annuum
CTGAGCAGAAAGTAAAATCTCATATTTGAGGAGGGTTCCGAACTGAATTAAAGTCCCATTTGTCAAAAGGGTCTTGAACAGAATGTAAATTACTATTTTTTAAGAGGGTCCAGAATAGAAATTAAAGTCCGATTTTTCTAGAGGGTCCTGAACAGAACGCAAAATCCCATTTATCAGCAGGGTTATTAACTGAAAGTAAAGTCCCATTTTTCAGGAGGGGCATGAACAGAAAGTAAAATCCTATTTTTTAGGAGGAACCTGAACAGAAAGTAAAATCTCATTTTTCAGTAGCGTCCTGAATAGAAATTAAAACCCCATTTTTCTGGAGTGTCCTAATCAGAACGTACAATCCCATTTTTAAGGAGGGTCCTGAACTGAAAGTAAAGACCCATTTTTCAGGAGGGACTTGAACAGAAAGTGAAATCCAATTTTTCAGGAGGGTCCTGAAGCGAAAAAAAAGTCTCACTTTTCAAGAGAGTCCTGAGCAGAAAGTAAATTCCCATTCTTCAAGAGAGTACTGAACAGAAAGTAAAATCCCATTTTTTAAGAGGGTCCTGAACAGAAAGTAAAATCTCATTTTTCAGGAGGGTCCTGAAAATAAAGTAAAATCCCATTTATCAGGAGTGTCCTGAACAGAAAGTGAAATCCCATTTTCTAGGAGGGTCTTGAACAAAAGGTCAAATTCTATTTTTCTGGAGGGGCCTGAACTGAAAGTAAAAATCTCATTTTTCACGAGGATCCTGAGCAGAAAGTAAAATCTTATTTTTAAGGAGGGTCCAGAAGACAAAGTAAAGTTCCATCTTTCATGTGGATCCTGAACAGAAATTAAAATCTCATTTTCCAAGAGGGTCCTGAAGAGAAACTAAAATCCCATTTTTCAGGAGGGTTCCGAACTGAAAGTAAAGTCCCATTTTTCAGGAGGGTCCTGAAAAGAAAGTAAAATTACTATTTTTCAGGAGGGTCCTGAACAGAAATTAAAATCCCATTTTTCTGGAGGGATCCAGAACAGAACGTAAAATCTCATTTTTCAGGAGGGTCCTGAACTGAAAGTAAAGTCCCTTTTTTCATGAGGGGCTTTAACAGAAAGTAAAATCTCATTTTTTAGGAGGGACCTGAACAGAAAGTAAAATCACATTTTTCAGGAGGGACCTGAATAAACAGTAAAATCCCATTTTTCAGGAGGGTCCTGAACAGAAAGTAAAATCCCATTTTTCAGGAGGGTCTTGAACAGAAAGTAAAATCCTATTTTTCAGGAGGGTGCTGAACAAAAGGTAAA
>NW_025859995.1:0-3335 GCF_002878395.1 Capsicum annuum
TGGTTTCACAGTCTTATGCAGGTTTATCTAGCATATTTTAGCTGCATTTTACCCTTTTATAAGTACTTTAGTCCTTAATGGTGAAAAAGTTGTAATCTTTGCATCTGGAGTTAGTTGTACTTGTTTTTTGTAGAGCATTGTTCTTTTGAGTACTTTAGTCCTTACTGGTGAGAAAACGTTCAAATCTTTGCATCTGTTTAGAGAAAATACTAGTGGGTTTTGTGGATCATTGTTGTCTGAATACTTAATCTTTGGATCTGGGGTTAACTATACTCGTTTGTAATTGAGGGGTTGATGAAATGGTACGTTTGGTAGAGTATTGTTGTCCGAGTAGTTTAGTCGTTACTCGTGGAAAAACTTTTAGTCCTGCATTTGGGGTAGCTGTTTCGAAGAAATAGTAGGTTTGTGGAGCATTTTCGTCCGAGTACTTTGGCTTACTTGGATGGTCTTTGACAGCATTTTGGTGGAAAGAGTAGCAAGAATACCATAGCGAAGAATTGCCTTGGTCCTTTGATTCTATTTCTAGGCCATGAAGCAAGATCATAGACTACAAAAACAGAAGTGACGTAAGAGGGCGCAATTTTAATCTAATCATTGTATTTTATCTTTGTTTTCTTATGTAACTCACAATTTGACGCAGGAATCTGAGAGAATTGGACTTGGGAGAAAGTGAAGTGGAAGACCTGAGTGGTCATTGGCTTAGTCATTTTCCTGATAGCTGCACATCGCTTGTGTTACTTAACATTGCTTGTTTGGCTTCGGAGATCAGCTTCTCAGCTTTGGAGCGTCTAGTTGCTCGCTCTCCTCATTTGAGAACTCTTCGGCTCAATCGCGCTGTGTCCATCGAGAAATTTCCAAAGTTACTTCGTCATGCTTCACATTTGGTTGAATTTGGTACTGGATCTTACTCGGCTGACACACAGGCTGATGTTTCTAAAGTTTTCGTAAATGTATCTCAGGTTTTTTCGGGCTGCAATAAACTCAAAGGGTTGAGTGGGTTTTGGGAGGCCGTGCCAGCCTACTTTCCAACTATTCATCCAGTCCACGCCAAACTCACCTCTTTGAATTTAAGCTACGCTACCGTTCAAATACCTGATCTTGGCAAGCTCGTCAGCCACTGTCACAATTTACAGCGGTTGTAGGTAATGTTCTAATTTGTGTTTTACTTTCGTATAAATTTGCATGTTTTTCAACAGTCGAGACTTGATACATTAACTGTGTTTGTGATAAAATAGAGAAGTTGATCATAGTTATCATTGTATTATCTTCAAAGCATTTTGTCTAGTTGTAGTAACAGAAGTTTCCAAGCGAAGAACAGTCATCCTAACTTATTACTAATTGTTATGCTGATTCTGATAACCGCCGAAATAAAAAAAAAGCGTAGATAAGCTTTGTTGCATACTGAAATGACGTAGCTAAACAATTGATGTCAAGTAAATTCTGGAATAATTTGCTGGTCAACCATATGGAGAATAACTTAATGTTGCATAGTTGTTATCTGGACTAAAGAGTTGCTCCTACACTTTGGCAATTGGCGTTTTATCTCTCCGAGTTGGATGCTTCCACAAGTCTTTAAGTTCTTGTTCAGTGGCTCGATATATCTCTTGCATTATTACTTTATGTCACTTGGAATGGATGTGAATGCAGGTGCTAGATTACGTTGAAGATAGCGGTCTTGAGGAGATTGCCAACTCTTGTAAGGAACTTCAAGAGCTTAGGGTGTTCCCGTCTGATCTATTTGCTCCAGGACCGAATGTATCCTTGACAGAGCAAGGTCTTGTGGCTGTCTCGGTGGGCTGCCCTAAGCTTCAGTCAGTTTTATACTTCTGCCGCCAAATGACAAATGACGCACTGGTTACTATTGCAAGGAACCGTCCTAATATGATCCGATTTCGTTTGTGTATTATCGAGCCTCAGACACCTGATTACTCAACCCTTGAACCTCTTGATGCTGGTTTTGGGGCCATCGTGCAACACTGCAAGGAATTGTCGACTTTCTCTTTCTGGTCTCCTTACAGATCGTGTGTTTTAGTACATCGGGGTCCATGCTAAGAAGTTAGAGATGCTTTCCTTAACTTTTGCAGGGGATGGCGATCTAGGCCTCCATTACGTGCTCTCTGGTTGTGAGAGCCTCCGTAAGTTGGAGATTAGAGACTGCCCCTTTGGCCACGAGGCTCTATTGGCCAATGCTGCAAAGCTGGAGACAATGCGATCCCTTTGGAAATCCAACTTTCAGTAAGTTTTGAAGCATGTAAGCTACTAGCTCAGAAGTTGTCAGGGCTTAATGTTGAAGTTATAGACGAGAGAGATCATCCGGATACGAGACCAGAAAGTTGCCCCGTTGAGAAACTTCGACACTCCTGGTTTTGTTTGGATAGTTGATGAAGATGTATCATCGACTCCATATGGCAACGGGAATTGCTCTCTGGCTTCTGCTTAGAAAAGACTTTAGGTATTAGTTCTGTGCTGATCTTTCCCCTTGTGTAGTTGCAGTGTTGGTTATGGTGGGTTAAAGCTCGCGAGCCATCGGTTTTACCCTTTGTTGAGCGACTTCGCGGCAATTAGTCAATAAAAAAAAACGAGTTTAAACTCTTCAAGTTGTGCTGTATCACTAAGGACTACTATGTATTTTTTTGGGTGGGAGGGGGCATGTTCAACTGTGTATCCTATTTTATATCATTATTTATCAGTTTAATTTTCTGTAGTCACTTGTTCTTATGGTGAAATGGTGTTGTAATGTACTTGTGGTCATGCATTGTTGAACTTTGGTTGTAATTCTCTTTGAGGATTTATGTGAACCTTTCATTCATTTGAGTACTGGAATTTCATTTGTTCAATATTTAGAAGGTATTTTAGCGTTCTACTACGAGTTAGTCAAACACTTATTTTCGTTTTAAGTGGGATTTCAACCTTAATTTGTCAAATGTTTTAGGAGAGGGAGTCATGAGTACTTATACGCAGTCTACAACCTTTTCACTTCACGACCTGACTTGTGTGATTATTGTTTGTTGGGTTTGTGACAGAGTGGTATCAGAACTTCATTTTGTATCAGTATCCAAATCGAGGTTGAATGATTGCTTTGACCACATACTATGGGACTTCAGACACAGTAGGTTTGGACAGCCAAAGGCAAACCTACAGCGTAATCTATGGCTTCACGTGAATCTAATAGCTTTTCTCCCGATCCTTTATATGTATTAAGATGTCGACTAAATAACTATAAACATGTGATTATGAACTCAATTACTATCGTATTAACTTAATGTTGTGGTAGGAACTCCTATACTACAAATCCTGGATCCATCTGTGTGAATACAAAGATCAAAAAAGTTACT
>NW_025859996.1:0-3353 GCF_002878395.1 Capsicum annuum
GGTCCTAGTAGTACAGATAGGGCGGCTAGCCTTCAAACACAGGATTTTCTTAAGATGGATCCTCTCACTTTTACTGGATCAGGTCTTAACGAGGACCCACAGGACTTTATTGATCAAATTCAAAGGGCCTTAGATGTTATGCATGTAATGGGTAGAGAGACAGTGGAGTTAGCGGCGTCTAGGGGAGGCTATATATTGGTACGATGACTAAAAACGATCTAGGTGTATTGATGCACCCCCAACTACTTAGAAAGAGTTCAAAGAGGTATTTCTTGATCATTATCTTCTATTCGAGATTCGTCAGGCCCGTGCAGATTAGTTTTTAAATCTTTGTCAGGGGAATATGAGTGTGAGGGAGTACAGTCTCCGATTTAATTCCTTGTCAAGATATGCTCCTAATGCTGTAGCTACTATGGTTGACAGAGTTCATCAATATGTGGATAGGCTGGATCCATAGCTGGTTAGAGATTATACTATTGCCGGATTGAACAAAGATATAGACATAGCAAGGATACAAGCTTTTGCACAGAAAATGGAAGATCAGAGGCAGAGAAGAAGAACACAGGAATTAGAAAAAGGATATTCCAAGAGGGCCAGATCTACAGGGAAGTTCATGGCATCCCAAGGAGGGTTCAGACCATAGTTTTCTGCTAGACCACTAGGCCATTATCTTCTCATTCTGCAGCTAGTGCCCCACCACAGCAATGGTCTAGAGGAAATCAATTTGGGCACAAAAGTGAGAGTCAGAGTTCGCGAACAGTGGGGTACCAAGGGCAAGGTAATATGAGCCAATCAAGACCTCCTCGAGAGCCATGCAATAAATATGGAAGGTATTATTTGGGTGCATGTCGATTGTGGACCAATATTTGCTTTTGGTGCGGTATATTAGGGCATTTGATGAGAGAATGCCATTAAGGGGCATAGGGGGTATGGCACGACCTATGGGGTCATTTGTTGCATCATCATCACGGATGCCTTATTCAGGAAGGGGTGCACAACCAATGGGTCATGTTAGAGGTGATAGAGGAGCCACGAATTCTAGCGGGGCTCAAAATCGTACGTATGCTCTAGTGGATCAACAAAATTTAGAGGCTTCCCCAGATGTGGTTATGGGTACGTTGTCTATCTTTTTATTCGATGTATATGCCTTAATTGATCCCGGTTCTACATTATCTTATGTTACTCCATTGGTTGCTGGAAAGTTCAAAAGAATACCCGAACTGTTAGTTAAGCCATTTGAAGTATCCACACCAGTTGGGGAATCTATTATAGTTAGAAGGGTTTACCAAAACTGCATAGTAACTGTGTGTGGTTGTGATACGATGGATGATATCGTGAATTTAGAAATGGTAAATTTTGATGTTATAATGGGTATGGACTGGTTGGAGTCTTGTTATGACCCAATTGATTATTGCACGAAAAAGGTATATTGCCATTTTCCAAATGAATCAGTCCTTGGATGAAAAGGTGAAATTGGCACGCCAAGAGATAGATTTATTTCTTATTTTAAGGCAAGAAGAATGATTTCCAAGGGATACATATATCATTTAGTTAGAGTAAGGTTTATAGAAGCGGAGCCACCAACTTTTCATGTTGTTCTGGTGGTAAGTGAATTTTCTGATGTATTTCCTGAAGATCTTCCAGGTTTGCCTCCTGAACGAGAAGTATAGTTTGGTATTGATGTAATACCAGGAACCCAACCAATCTCCATTCCTTTGTATAGAATGACCCCAGAAGAATTATGAGAATTGAAAGAGCAATTGAAAGATTTGCTAGAGAAAGGATTCATAAGGTCTAGTATGTCCCCCTGGGGAGCACCAGTGTTATTTGTGTGCAAAAAGGATGGCTCGCTTAGGATGTGTACTGATTATAGGCAATTGAATAAGGTGACTATTAAGAATAAATATCCTCTCCCAAGAATTGATGATTTATTTGATCAAATACAGGGCGCCAAGTGCTTTTCTAAGATTGATTTGAGGTCAGGTTACCACCAAGTATGGGTCAAAGAGAAGGATATACCCAAGACAGCTGTCTGAACATGGTATGATCATTATGAATTTCTAGTTATGTCATTTGGGCTAACAAATACATCCACAGCTTTTATGGATTAGATGAATAGGGCATTTAAGCCATTCCTGGATGTATTTGTGATAGTTTTTATAGATGATATTCTAGTTTATTCTAGATCAGAAGAGGACCATGCCAATCACTTACGATAGGCATTGCAGACTCTTTGTGATTGTAAGCTTTATGCAAAGTTCTCTAAATGTGAGTTTTGGTTAAAGTCGGTGGCATTTTTGGGTCATATTATATCTAGTAAAGGGATAAAGGTCGATGCTCAAAAGATAGAAGCTGTGAAGAACTGGCCAAGGCCCACAACGCCTATGGAGATTCATAGTTCTCTCAGGTTGGCCGATTATTATAAAAGGTTTGTTGAAGGCTTTTCTTCTATTTCAGCACCCTTAACCAAGCTAACCCATAAAGCATCCAAATTTTAATGGAATGATGCCTGTGAGAAGAGTTTTCAAGATTTAAAGAACTAGTTCAATTCTACACCCGTGTTGGTACTTCCATAAGGCACCGAAGGGTATACAGTGTATTGTGATGCTTCCAGAATTGGTTTAGGATGTGTATTGATGCAACATAGTAAGGTAATAGCATATGCTTCTAGACAATTACAGCCACATGAGAAAAATTATCCTACACACGATCTTGAGCTGGCAGCAGTTATTTTTTCTTTAAAGATATAGCGCCATTACTTATATGGGGTTCATGTTAATATATATATTGACCTTATAAGCTTGCAATATATTTTTAATAAGAAGGATCTAAATTTAAGGAAGTGGAGATGGCTTGAACTATTAAGGAATACGATGTTGATATCTTGTACTATCCAAGGAAGGCAAATGTGGTAGCTGATGCATTAAGTCGTAAGGATATGATGGTGCCTATATAAAGGAAAGGGATGATTAAAGATCTTCACCAGTTAGCTATTTTGGGAGTTTGCCTTTTTGAAACTCCGGATAAAGAGCTTATCGTACATAATGTTGTGGGATCTTCATTAGTAGACAAAGTGAAAGAGAAGCAATATGTAAATCCTATTTTATTACAACTTAAGGAGAACGTTAAGAGTGGTGCAACCAAGGCATTTGAGCTTACGCGAGAAGGAGTACTTCAGTGCCAAAACCGATTATGTGTGCCAGATGTAGACGGGCTAAGAAAGAAGATTATGATAGAGGCACATTGTTCAAGGTATTCCATTCATCCAGGATCAACCAAAATGTATTAAGATTTGAAAGATATGTATTAGTGGAATGACATGAAGAAGAGCATTGCAAAATTTGTAGCTGAAT
>NW_025859997.1:0-2165 GCF_002878395.1 Capsicum annuum
GGGTGGGGATGAATTGGAGGATATTGAATAGGCCCTAAGAGTGTATTTTAGGGTCCTAACATAACAATAATTTTACGAGTAACGAGCTCTAAAGTGAGGAACACTAAATGTAAGGAGTGACTAAGGCAAGAACGAAACAACAAGATAGGCAAGATGTCAATCCATACATAAAAATGCAACACATAGCAAATAAGTGTGAGTCCTCTTGAGGTCGTGAACCTCTTTGGACTTTGAATGAGACTAACATTCAACGAGTTAAGGAAACCAAGGCACCCTACGTTGAATGGTACGCATATTCCTTAGTAAAAGGAATATGTAGCCAAAACCTAAAGTACAAAAGTGGGTTTATGACATAGTTACCTTAAGTGGTCAACTCGAGAGTGGGAAAGCTTGTGGCTATCAACACACCGATGATCGACTGATCCACAAGACATTTCTCGAAGGGTCTTTTAGGAATGAACGTCCGTGTATTCACGTAACCGTTCATAAGAGAAAACAAAAGAGGTTCCAAGAGGAGTAAAGTATGAGCTCTATGCCAGTTATATAAAGCAATAATAGGCAGCACATAGGAACACATAATAGCATGCTTTAGCAAAAATAAAAATATATAATCAATAAAGGAAAAAGTAGGATGGAGGAACGTAAATGACACATAACAAAGGAAAGGAGAAGGGATTATCATGCATAAATTGATCATCAATAAAAGCAAAAGTAGTCATGAAGAAACATGAATAAACATTAAACATATATAGAATGGCCTATGTCAAAAGCAAGAATAAAAATAAATAAAGAGAATCCCACATAAGCACAAGTTCGTAATGTTCAGAACCTAATAATCCCCAGCAGAGTCGCCATTCTGTCGCGCCCCATTTTTCTCGCGGAAGGCGGGATTCGACTCGACAAAATCTCTTGGGATTGTATCTGAAAGGAAGGGTGTGAAGAGTCGCCACCTAACATATTAAGGTGCATTAGAGCACTGGTCTCGGCTACTACGAACCTATTTTTTCATTTTATCATAGATCACCAGAGTTTGGGTAAGGGTTCAAATTACTTCAAAAGGAAGGTGTTAGGCACCTTTCGAGGTCCACAATGGTGGTTCCTGGCCGAATTTATACTTTACATAGGGATTCTATATGATCAAATAAAGGTCTCTTCTTTTATTATTAGTTTACTATTTAGCTAAGCGATAAGATAATTAATAAGCAAACACATGTCATTTGTTAATGCTAATTGTAGATTATCTAGGTGATAAAATAAATAAAAACATAGAAATAAGATAAGCGAGGAGAAAGAAGCGACATAATTTATAATAAAAAGGGGACTGCTTTATAATAAATTGGCTACCCCAGATAAACATGTAAAATAAATAAAAATACTAAAAGAAATTATCCGAGTCAAACAAAGAGATGTTTTGGTTTTATTTGGATCAGAAACCCAACTTGTTAATCATTATCCGACCCAAAGGCCGAACTCTTAGACAAGTAATAATGTCATTAGCCTCACCGTTAATATTTGTTGGGATCATCATTTTCGAAAAGGGCTACCCGTCCTACCCCACCTAGGCTGGATGTCAAGTCTAAAGGCGTTCTATGATAAGGACAAAACTAACGGTTTTAGTAATACTTATCGTCCCAACTATCGTCCAAGAGGCATTGGACTTTACTATTTTGGATTTTTGTTCTAAACTAAAAGAAAGCTATGTTGCCTAGGACTCGAAATGTAAATATATTGGACAACAAGTAACACGTAATAATCCCAAGTTAGCCTCTTGATTAATTAACATTTATTAACGTGATAGCATGCGAAGACAGACAATTATATAATACGGCATTAACCTATAGGCATGATGTCTAAATGTTCAATCAAGTGGTGATAAAGGACAAGTGTGATTCGTGCATGCAACAATGTAATGCGTGTTCATGAGGGTGTCACAAGTGTGGTAAATGTGTCGAGAAATATTTTGTGAATTGAGTGTTGCAAACTAATGAGAATAGAAGAAATAAACAAGAATATTAAAAAGCACTAACATGTTAAGGATGCCATAATATACTTACTCTAGTGTTTAAACGTACCGAAAAGTGCTCAAAAGTATGTATTTTTATATAACAGCAATTGTATTATTTCAGAAATTTCATAGTGACATGCTGAGAGTGTATAAATTATAC
>NW_025859998.1:0-2161 GCF_002878395.1 Capsicum annuum
ATGTTGTTGGTTACTTTATTTGTTGAACATGCTTAAGTGCCGATGACTTCAAAAGTGAACTTTTGTTTAGAAGGTAATGTTGTTGGTTGACTTTATTTGTTGAAAATGCTTAAGAGCCGGTGACTTTAATAGTGAATTAGTGTTTAGAACGTGATGTTGTTGGTTACTTAATTTGTTTAAAATACTTAACTTTTGGTGACTTTAGTAGTGAATTAGTTTCGTAGGTGCCTTTGTTAGAAGAAAAAGCTTAACTTTTGGTGACTTTTATAGTGAACTAGTGTTTAGGAGGTGATGTTGTTGGTGACTTTGTTTGTTGAAAATGCTTAAGTGCCGGTGACTTTAATAGTGAATTAGTGTTTAGAAGGTGATGTTGTTGGTTACTTTATTTGTTGAAAATGCTTAAGTGCTGGGGACTTTAACAGTGAATTAGTGTTTAGGAGTTGATGTTGGTAGTTACTTTCTTTATTGAAAATGCTTAAGTGCCGATGACTTTAAAAGTGAACTTTTGTTTAGAAGGTGATGTTGTTGGTGACTTTATTTGTTGAAAATGCTTGAATGCCGGTGACTTTAATATTGAATTAGTGTTTAGAAGGTGATTTTTTGGTTACTTTATTTGTTGAAAATTCTTAACTTTTGGTGACTTTAATAGTGAATTAGTTTCGTTGGTGCCTTTGTTAGTAGAAAAAAAATTAAATTTTGGTGACTATAATAGTGAACTAGCATTTAGGTGGTGATGTTGTTTGTGACTTTGTTTGTTGAAAATGCTGAAGTGCCGGTGACTTTAATAGTGAATTAGTGTTTAGAAGGTGATATTGTTGGTTACTTTATTTATTGAAAATGCTTAAGTGCTGGTGACTTTAATAGTGAATTAGTGTTTAGAAGGTTATGTTGTTTGTGACTTTATTTGTTGAAAATGCTTAACTTTTGGTGACTTTTAAAGTGAACTTTTGTTTAGAAGGTGATGTTGTAAGTGACCTTTTGTTTAGAAGGTGATGTTGTTTGTTATTTTATTTGTTGAAAATGCTGAAGAACCGGTGACTTTCATAATGAATTAGTGTTTAGGATGTGATGTTGTTGGTTACTTTATTTGTTTAAAATGCTTAAGAGCCGGTGACTTTAATAGTGAATTAGTGTTTAGAATGTGATGTTGTTGGTTACTTAATATAATGAAATTGCTAAACTTTTGATGACTTTAATAGTGAATTAGTTTTGTTGGTGCCTTTGTTAGTAGAAAAAGCTTAAGTTTTGGTGACTTTTAAAGTGAACTAGTATTTAGGAGGTGATGTTTTTGGTGACTTTGTTTGTAGAAAATACTTAAGTGGCGGTGACTTTAATAGTGAATTAGTGTTTAGAAGGTGATGTTGTTGGGTACTTTATTTGTTGAAAATGCTTAAGTGCCGGTGACTTTAATAGTGAATTAGTGTTTAGAAAGTGATGTTGTTGGTTACTTTCTTTGTTGAAAATGCTTAATTTTCGGTGGCTTTAATAGTGAATTAGTTTCGTTGGTGCCTTTGTAAGTAGAAAAAGCTTTTGTTTTGGTTACTTTAACAGTGAACTAGTGTTTAGGAGGTGATATTGTTGGTGACTTTATTTGTTGAAAATACTTAACATTGGATGACTTTAAAAGTGAATTTTGCTTTAGAAGGTGATGTTGTTGGTTACTTTATTTGTGTAAAATGCTTAACTTTTGGTGACTTTAATAGTGAATTCGTTTCGTTGGTGCCTTTGTTAGTAGAAAAAACTTAAGTTTTGGTGACTTTAATAGTGAACTAGCGTTTAGGAGGTGATGTAGTTTGTGACTTTGTTTGTTAAAAATGCTTAAGTGTCAGTGACTTTAATAGTGAATTAGTGTTTAGAAGGTGATGTTGTTGGTTACTTTATTTGTTGAAAATACTTAAAGGTCGGTGACTTTAATAGTGAACTAGTGTTTAGAAGGTGATGTTGTTTGTGACTTTATTTGTTGAAAATGCTTAACTTTTGGTGACTTTATAAGTGAACTTTTGTTTAGAAGGAGATGTTGTAAGTGAACTTCTGTTTAGAAGGTGATGTTGTTGGTTACTTTATTTGTTGAAAATGCTTAAGTGCCGGTGACTTTATTAGTGAATTAGTGTTTCGGAGGTGATGTTGTTGGTTACTTTATTTGTTGAACATGCTTAAGTGC
>NW_025859999.1:0-33601 GCF_002878395.1 Capsicum annuum
TCTATTCAAGGACTGATTCATTTGGAAAATGGAAATATACCTTTTTCATGTAGCAATCAATTGTGGCATAACAAGATACCAACCAGTCCATACCCATTATAACATCAAAATCTACCATTTCTAACTCCACAAGATCAGCCATCGTATCACAACCACAAATATTTACTATGCAGTTTTGGTAAACCTTTCTAGCTATAATAGATTCCCCAACCGGTGTGGACACTTCAAATGGCTTAACTAACAGTTCAGGTATTCTTTCAAACTTTCCAGCAACTAATGGAGTAACATAAGATAATGTAGAACTGGGATCAATTAAGGTATATACATCGAATAAAACGATAGACAACATACCTGTAACCACATCTGGGGAAACCTCTAAATTCTGTCGATCCACTATAGCATACATACGATTTTGAGCCCCGCTAGAACTCGTGGCTCCTCTATCACCTCTAACATGACCCATTGGTTATGCACCCCTTCCTGAATAAGGCCTCGATGATGATGATGCAACAAATGACCCTGTAGGTCATGCCATACCCCCTATGCCTCTTCATGGGCATTCTCTTATCATATGCGCCGATATACCACACCTAAAGCAAACATTGGTCCCTAGCCGACATACGCCCAAATGATACCTTCCTCATTTATTGCATGGCTCTCGAGGAGGTCTTAATTGGCTCATATTCCCTTGCCCTTGGTACCCTACTGTCCGTAAACTCTGACTCTCACTTCTGTACCCAAATTGATTTCCTCTGGACCCTTAGAACTGTGGTGGGGCAATAGCTGCAGAGTAAGAAAATAATGGCCTAGGTGGTGTAGCAGAAAACTGTGGTCTGAATCCTCCTTAGGATGCCATGAACTGCCTAGTAGATTTGGCCCTCTTGGAATATCCTCTTTGTAATTCCTGTGTTCTTCTCCTTTGCCTCTGATCTTCCATTTTCTATGCAAAATCTTGGATCCTCGCTATGTCCATATCTTTGTTCAAAGCAGCAACAGTATAATCTCTAACCAAATATGGATCCATCCTATCCACATATTGATGAACTCTGTTATCCATAGTAGATACAACATTAGGAGCATATCTTGACAAGGAATTAAATCGGAGATTGTACTCCCTCATGCTCATATTCCCCTGACGAAGATTTAAAAACTGATATGCACGAGCCTGACGAATCTCAAATGGAAGATAATGATCAAGAAATGCCTCTTTGAACTCTTTCCAAGTAGTTGGGGGTACATTAATACCCCTAGATCATTTCCAGTCCTCGTACCAATATATAGCCTCTCCTTTGAATCTATATGCCACTAACTCCACTATCTCTCTACCCGTTACATGCATAACATCTAAGGCCCTTTGAATTTGATCAATAAAGTCCTGTGGTTCCTCCTTAAGATCTAATACAGTAAGAGTGGGAGGATCCATCTTAAGAAAATCATGTATTCGAAGGCTAGCCGCTCTATCTGTACCTCTAGGACCCGTGGTAGGAATGGCTTTCCCTTGAGCTTGCCCAAAAACTATACGAGTCAAAATTTGCACTGCATTTTTAAGATCTTGATCACCAGCATTAATAGGTGGCTCTGGGGATATAGTTATGCTCCCCCTTATTTCTTCCAGAGTGGAAGAAGTTTCTTTTGCATGCTCAGTTGGAGCCTCACTTTGATTAGCTGGTATATTGGGCGACTTACTAGTCCCCTCTCCGGCAGCTACATCTACTTGTTTACCGATATTCTTGCTTCTAGTAACCGGCATCATTACTATAATAAGAGAAATAAATGGATTCAGTGGTCAACAATGACTTCATATACAATATAGGATCTATCGCACGATCTAAGACATGAAGGAAAAAAACAATTCCTAAATGTCCATAGCCTCCTGTTTATAGATACGGTGCATGACACACTGATAAACAAGACTCTACGTAGACACAACTTTGTAGACTCACTAGGATGAACTTCTCTGATACCACTATTGTCAAACCTCAAATCCTATTGGGGTGGACTGGCACCCGTAATCGAGGAGGCCCGGGAGAACCAACTCATAACCTTATACTTCCCATGCATATCTCTATGACAACCCAAAGTTCAGACAGCATCATGTCACATATAAAAGGAAATAATCACCTGTATAAGTTCGAGCACACATAAATATGTATATACAATACTTGGCCGTTGGAGCCATCACGTCTATTAACAAAACACCACCTTGACTGTACATTAGGTCTACAAAGCCTCTAGACAATACACAGAGTTTAACTAAGTTTGGGACACACCCCGCCATATAACTAACTTCTATACAATACCAAAAGTGACTGGATATGACACGAAAATCCCCGAAGTAAACTGGAGCTCACCACAAGCAGCTGGATATCCTGACTCCTACTTGTGCGGTGTATGAGCTGAGGTACCTGTGTCTGCAGCATGAAATGCAGGTCCCCCATAGGGGACGTCAGTACAAAATATGTACTAAGTATGTAAAGCTATAGATAATCACATATGATATAGGAGCTCAATAGAAATCTGAAACAAGTGAATAAATCATAATAGGAGTGGACCACACTTACTAGAACTTGTGACAATCTGTACATTGTATTTATTCAATCACTTTACCTTTGTTCTTATCATCTTTGTAATCATTACTGTACTATACTGTGACCATTAGGCTGCCTCCAGTACATATCAACTGGGATCAACCCATGATAGGCTTATGCCCCTGGGATACCACCCATAAATACATAAATAGGGATCTACCCATGATAGGCTTATGCCCCTGGGATACCACCCGATAAGATAGAACTTCCATCACTTAGTTCAATTAATCTTTGAGATTGTTATTTCGGTCGCCACCGCATTTTTTATACTTTGAAATAATGATACATCAATAAGAGACATATAAATAGACCATCAATGCAATAACGATGAACTAAGAATTCATTGGCACATTAATAAAGTATTTTGCAGTCATCAATGCCATAACAATGAAGTAGGAACTTATTGGTATATCAATGAAATGTTTTGGAGTCATTAATAGCACATGGATCTTGTTTGAGTAACCGGATACCTTCTGACATTCATTAGTGCAATAAACATGTAAGATTTGGAAAATAAGTAAGTATTGGAATATCTTGACATCTTGTAGGGTGGAAACAAGTTCATTGGTAACGTAGGACATCATACAAAACCATTATGGATCACATGTAATTGAATAACTTTGGAAACTTTCTTAATAGAATCATTGTTCACTTGCATGCCAAAGATATGGTATAGAGTATGCTTTACATACCTGACTGTCAACCTTTAATACTAGTCCCAAATGGACTTCTCATCTTTTCGGATTACTTTTCTACAATGAACATATATAGCAATCTAGTATTAGCAACCAAATGTCACAATTCAATTATTTGAATTCACCAAACTAGTGGTTAAGTAGTAAGCCTTAATTACACCATAAAGGGTGTCACTTTAACCCTCTTATACTCCAATTACATTCACATGCCATGCATATTCATACAACATCCTCCAATATCAAGTTTGGATTCATTTATCCTTCCAACCAATCCATTAAACCAAATTGAGCCATAGACATAAATAATCATCAATTCAATAGTATATCACCATATCCACCTTCCATAATTCAATACAACCAAACCATGCAAAATAGTCCATAACCCTATTTCCATCACCTTTTAATAACAACCAATACATATAATCCTCTATCACACATATACATATGGAAAAGAATAAAGGCAAACAATATTCATACCTTAGAATTCACCTCTTGATTATGCAATCCTGTTTGAAAAAATAATAGGTGCCGTTCGAAGCTCTTGAGATGACAAATGCAGTTATCAGATTACTTTAGAATTTCTACGGTTGAATCAAAAATAATTTAAAGGTCACATTTGGCTAGGGTTTATTCTTTCTCAATAATTGATGATGAAAATGAGTTTTTGAACTCATATACGTATATATACACATATTCCCTTCCATAATATAATAGGAAATGACCAAAATGCCTTTAAAATTTAAATAATGTCAAATCTGTCCTTTGGTAAACTGTTTTGATAAGCTAAAGTAGATCGACCATAACTCTTTGCTCCGATATCAGATTTTGGTGAAATTGGTATTGTTGGAAGGATAATTCAAAGGGATTCCATTTCATATAAAGTAGGCCACCCAGTTCATCCTATACAAGGAGTTATGGTTGTTTGAAGTTGACCCTAAAAATCTGTTTTGATAGGCTAAAGTAAAACAAGTATAACTCCTTACTTAGATGTTGGATTTGGATGAAACCAATTGCATTGGAAATAAGACTCAAAGATATTTCTTTTAATAGGTCGCAGCTCTCCCAGTTCATTATATTAAGGGAGTTATAATCATTCAAAGTTGATCCAAAAATTCAGCTGGCTTCAGTATTTCCTGCACATTTACTATTCCCAAATATCCCGGCCACCGTTTTATAGTTTCAAACGTGCTCGATTATATACGAAACCTATCCGTTTTTGGAAATATTTATATCATTGGAAAGCTTATTCAATAACATTCACATGGAACCATCGATGGGCAAATTCTGGTATAAATATAATAAAAAAATTAATTCCATATAAATAAGACCAATACATGTACTTGAATACGCCAATACACATACTTGAATACGGGGTGTTATACTGCCCTCAGTCAGGTTATTAGAGTCATCTTCGCTCCTTAGCTCAGTTCGATATCTTGAATTAGCAGGGTGCCACCACTAGTTCTACTCGTAGGCAACGTCCAAATCATCTCTATGCTCTTCAGTCCCGACAGGATCAGGAAAATTCTCCTAATGTAGGTACTGGTACATTACAGATCTTTTATGTGCATGTTTATGCTTTGCTAGATCCAAGAGTTTCTTTGTCTTTTGTTACTCCCTATATAGCAGGCGATTTCTGAATTAGTCTCAAAATCCTAGTAGAGCCCTTTTCAGTCTCTACCCCAGTGAGTAAAACCATCATAGCCCGACGGGTATACAAGAATTGCGCGATTATGATATTTCAGAAAGTCACTTTAGCAGACTTAGTATAATTAGAGATTACTTATTTTGATGTCATTCTCAGCATGGATTGGCTTTATTCTCGCTACGCCACAGTTAACTGCAGAAATAGAATAGTTCAATTTTAGTTTCTGAATGAACCCATCCTAGAGTGGAAGGGTAGTGTATCCGCTTTTAGATGTCAACTTATTTCTTACCTTCAGGCAAGGATATTGATATCTAAAGAATGTGTCTATCATTTTGTTCGAGTTAAGGACACTAGTTTCAAAACTCCCAGCCTTGAATCAGTTCCAGTTGTAGGTGAGTATTCAGATGTCTTTCCTAAAAATCTTCCAGGAATTCCTCCAGAAAGGAAAATAGACTTCGACATTAATCTTCTTCCAGATACTCAGCCTATATCTATTCCTCCATATAGAATGGCACCAGCAGAACTCAGAGAACTGAAAGAATAATTGAAGGATATCTTAGATAAGGGATTCATCAGGCCCAATATTTCCCTGTGGGGTACTCCAGTATTATTTGTGTACAAGAAAGATGGTTCTCTTAAGATGTGTGTAGACTACCGTCAACTCAATAAGGTCATGGTTAAGAACAAATATCCTCTTCCCAGAATCGATGACTTATTTAATCAACGTCAGGGTGCCAGTTATTTCTCTAAGATAGACCTCAGATCTAGCTATCATCAGCTCAGAGTTAGAGAATGTGACATTCCAAAAAGAACTTTTCGTACTCGGTATGGTCATTCCAAATTCTAAGTTATGTCATTTGGTCTTACCAATGCCCCAACAGCTTTTATGGACTTGATGAACAATGTGTTCAAGTAGTTTTTAGACATGTTCGTCATAGTCTTAATAGATAATATTTTGGTTTATTCTCGCAGTGAGTGCTACTATCTTAGAACAGTACTTCAGACTCTCAAAGATCATCAGCTATTCGCCAAATTCAGTAAGTGAAAATTTTGGCTAAGGATAGTAGCATTCCTTAGTCATATCATTTCGGTGATGGCATTAGAGTGGATTCTCAAAAGACCGAAGTAGTAAAAAACTGGCCTCACCTTATCTCTTTATTAGATATCAGGAGTTTATTAGGTTTGGACAACTATTACAGATGGTTTGTTTAGGGATTTTCTTCTATTGCATCCCCTATGTCTAGATTGATTCAGAACAAAGTCAAGTTTCAGTGGTTAGATCCTTCCGAGAAGAGTTTTCAGGAGTTGAAGACTCGACTTACCTCAGCTCCAGTATTAGCTCTTCCAGATGGTCCAGATAGTTTTGTAGTGTATTGTGATACATCCAGAGTAGGTTTGGGTTGTGTCCTCATGCAACATGGTAAAGTCATAGGCTACGCCTCTAGACAACTTAAGCCCCATGAGAAGAATTATCCTCCTCATGATCTTGAGTTAGCAGTCGTAGTCTGACTTTAAGATTTGGAGGCATTATCTATACGGTGTTCATGTAGCTGTGTTCAATTATTATAAAAGTATTCAGTATGTTTTTTCTCAAAAAGATCTCAATCTTCATAAGAAAAGGTGGTTAGAGCTCTTGAATATTATTACATGAGTGTCCTTTATCATCTGGGCAACGCCAATGCAGTGGATGACGCTCTCAGTAGACTATCCATGGGTAGTGTTGTTCATGTTGAGGATAGTAAGAAGAAGTTAGCTCAGGAAGTCCATCAGCTTGACAGACTATGCGTTCGCTTAGTCGATATAGAAGAGGGTGATATATGGGTTCAGAGTAGTTTAGATTCATCTCTAGTTTCTAAGATGAAAGAAAAGCAAGATGGAGATCCCAACCTTGTCAAGTTGAAAGAGTTAGTCAAGCATTAGAAAATAGAGGTTTTTTACTAAGGGGGAGATGGTGTCCTTCATTGTCAGGTTCGTCTCTGTGTTCCAGGTGTAGATAAATTAAGGAAACGAATTCTTGCAAAAGCGCATGGTGCGTGCTACTCTATTCATCCAGGGGACACAAACATATACTGCGACTTATAGAAAGTCTATTGGTGGAGTGGGATAAAGAGAAATGTTGCAGAGTTTATGGCTAAGTGCTCTATATGTCAGTAGGTTAAGATAGAGCATCAGAAGCCTAGTAGGTCCATGTAGGAGTTCAGTATTCCTACTTGGAAGTGGGAAGTTGTGAACATGGACTTTGTGGTGGGTTTACCTCAAACTCGTCATCAGCATGATTCAGTCTGGGTCATTATATATAGAATGATAAATCAACTCATTTCCTTCTAGTCCATACCTTTTATTCAGCCCAGGATTATGCCAAACTCTGCATCAAGGATTTGGTCAGATTGCACGGTGTTCCGTTGTCTATTATCTCATATAAAGGTACCCAGTTTACCTCTTATTTCTGGAAAGCATTCCAAAAGGGTCTTGGTCCCCAAGTTCATCTTAGTACAACCTTTTATCCTCAAATAGATGGTCAAGCGGAAAGGACCATTCAGATGTTAGAAGATATGCTAAGGGCGTGTGCAATCAATTTCATGGGAAGTTGGGATGACCACCTACCTTTGATTGAGTTTGCATACAACAACAACTATCATTCTTGTATTTAAATGGATCCATTCAAAGCTATCTATGGAAGGAGATATAGATCTCTAATTGGTTTGTTCGAATTTAGTGAGGCCTCAGTCATAGGTCCTTTCTTGGTATTCAACACCTTAGAAAAAGTCCAGTTGATTAGATAAAGACTCTGGGATGCTCAGAGCTGACAGAAGTCTTATGTAGATGTTAGTAGAAAAGATCTCGAGTTTCAAATTAGTGATCATTTCTATCTAAAGATCTCTCCCATGAAGGGAGTAAAGAGATTCGGCAAGAAGGGAAAGCTCAGTCCCCGATATATTAGTCCCTTCAAGATTCTCAGTTGCTTTGGCAAGGTAGCCTATGAGCTTAAACTTCCTTTAGATCTAGCCTAAGTTCATCAAGTATTTCATGTCTCTTTGCTTAAGAAGTGCATAGGTGACCCATCAGTTGTAGTCCCTATTCAGAACATTGATGTTCAGAACACTCTCTCTTATGAAGAAATTCCAGTTGAAATCTTAGACTATCAAACTCGTAGATTGAGGAACAAAGAAGTCTCTCAAGTTAAGGTTCTTTGGTGAAATCAGTCCGTCGAGGGAGCTACTTAGGAAGCAGAGGCAGAAATGCATACCAAGTATCCCCACCTCTTTTTCACTAACTCAGATCAAGATCAAGGTAACAGTTCTTCTTAGGCTTACTCAGTTTTATGTTCAGTTTTCATCACAAACTTGGTATGCAGTTTCATGCTCATGTCCCCAATATAAACTTGGTATCAAGTACCATTTCATATTCAGTCATGCACTTATGTATCGGTTCAGTTATGTAATTATGCATTAGACATGCATTCTCATTATGAGAAACTTAGTTCTTCAGAACACTCAGTCATGCATTCTTGAATCAGTTACACATGAATCAGATATGCATGTTCAGTATTATATGTTCAGCTTGTCAGTCATGTCAGTCATGAGATCATGTTATAGTTATTCATGTTCAGTATGTATGTCAGTTGTCTTTTCTCCCCCCTCAGTTAGTTTCATTCAAGGATGAATGTTCTCAAGGGGGAGATATTATAATACCCTGTACTTTTTCCTAGCTAATTTCATCTTAAGAATGTCTAGTATTAGCTTCTAAATTGAATGATGGTAATTTCATGAGGAATTTTTAAGATTTTCACTTTTTGTCATGTGGTAAATTCAATAATCTTGCCATCGATATAAGATTCGCCCATATCTGATAATCGGGTCAGAAGTTATGACTATTTTAAGTTCCTATCATAAAATAGCGCCATATTAGTCAGTGGCACGCCGTGCCTCAAGAGGAAATGGCCTTTCGAAAATTCTAGTAGGGGTCCGTGATTATGGCGCGTCGCGACAGGGCGCAAATGCAAAATTATCCATTTTCCAGTGTCTAACCGCGATTTCCTTCACGTCGCGCCAAAGTTCCAGGTTGCAAAAGAAGGGGTAACGCAATGGCTCCGCTCGCGCTATACCTCAATTTCCCAATTGTCAAATTCCAGTGACACGACGCGATAGCGCCGCGTCGCGCTAGGGGTTCAGTTCGTGGAAATTTTACTGAAATTAAATGATGCATCCAGGGTTAAAAGGGTTAACTTCCCACCCCTATTTAATCCCCTTAACACGTGATTCAACCATTTTTCACCCAAAATACACTTTCTTCTCTCCAAAACCTCTCAAGCACAAGCAAGGGTTTTCATAGAAGATTCAGATTCAAGAAGGTTTCACCATCAATCTTTACGAAATTATGAACTAAGGTATGCATAGTGTTCATTCATGGACTTCTTTCATCCATGAAGCCCAAGAATGCCTTTTCTAAATTCAAGTTTATGGATTTTCTTATGAATTTCATGATTTGGCTGCTCTTGTTTATGTGGATAGTAAAAAATTAATTCTACTCCATGTTGGGTGATAAATTCTATGTGGGTTAAGTTGTTATAGATATAGATTCATGCAAACCTATGAATAAACCCTTGAATGATGAAATTAGAATTGAACCATGATGTTTAATTATTGTACAATGATATTTACATGTACCATGCCTTTATTATGTTTGATTAAATGCTTAGATGAAGGAAAAATGCCTAACTAGCATGATACCATGAAATCCTCATGTATGTAAAAGTTATGCCTATCACATGTTTTGATGTAATCATTCTATAAATTTATTATGGATTATGATGTTAGTTATATGTTCAAGTAAGTTATGCTTGGTCAGTTTCCTTCCATCGAGTCCTGGGGGTACTCATACCCGAAACATTAGCTGTGTACCTAGAGCCTATCATGTTTTCACGGTACTCTCAGTCAAGCTAGGATCCTTAGACTTCAGACAGTCTTATCACTCAAGAAATCTCCATGATCTCATGAACTCAGTCAGTTGTCAGATATCAGCAATGTTCCATCAGTCAACAGAATTCTATAAATCAGCCCATGTTCAGTTTAGTAAATCACGTTCAGAGTCTATTCAGATGGGAGTATGAATTAACACCGAGTGAACCCAAGGATGGGAATACACACTATTAGATAAGGGTGTGATTCTTAGAAGTCCTCCTTGTATTTCAGAACTATGTAGCCAGCATAGGTTAAGACATCATCACTGTCCGATGAGGGTTGATGAGGTGGATAAGCACTGTCAGATAAGGGCCCCACCATTCTCATATAGGGGATACTATCAGATGAGGGTCGCCCACAGCTTGTCCTTACCGGTGGTGCGGTATTGACACGCTTCCAATTGGGGTTACAAATTGGACCCCAACTTAGCCATAATGGCGTATCAGGGGTATGTCAGTTAGATAACTATTTCCCATAGTTTCATGTTACAGAATCAGGACTGTCAGACACAGTCAATCAGTCTTAGTAATGAACTCAGATAGTTCTTCAGATTTTAAGACTGTCAGATACAGTCAACTCAGATACAGTACGGAACTCAGATAGTTCCATCATATTCAGGACTGTCAGATACATTCACTTATGTTATCAGTTATATTCAGATTTAGTAAACATGTCATCACAGTATTAGTGTCAGTTGTTATATCTCATGTATTTAATCTCATGCTCATGATAGTTAGTCAGTTATTATTATTGTTTATGCATATGAACCCCATTCATTCAGCCTACCTTACATTTATACCAGTACATTCAAAGTACTGATGCATTTGTGCTATGGTGTCTTATACCATAGGCTCAGAGACACGAGCTTCAGAGAAATAGTAGATTCCAGATATTCGTAGACAGAGTTGGAAGTGAGTCCTCATCTTTCGAGTTCACAATTATTTCCCTATTATCACATTAATCAGTTTATTTGTTTGTGTTAGTTGGAGATATGTCCCATCAACTCCTTACACAGACAGTTCATCCAGTTAGAGGCTTTCAAGACTATCATGTTTTAGACTTTAGTATGTTCAATTTTGTTTTGGGTATTCCATTACCCCACACAAATGTTATATCATTTAGATCATATTTAGTATTCAACCTTATGGCCTTTCAGTTCATGTTTTCGTATTATAAAGTACTTTATGCAGTATACAGGTACAAATATTAGTCATGTGCTAGCTTGTGGTCCTTCGGGATCATGAGCACCGTTTAGCGTTCTGGGTACCAGATTTGGGGCGTTATATGATTACAGATAGTAGAGTTGGGGAATATTTGGTAGCATAGTTAGTGGTGTATGATATTTTTACAAATCATTTCAATTACTAATTAATAAACTAGATTGGGGGTAGTATATAAGGGAAGTAATTTGAAAATTTCAAGGAAGAAAATCCTAGAGTCTTCTGCTAGGTAACATCCTAATGGTTAATTAACAAAAATATCACTACTGCTGTAGTGGAACTTACCACTTTAGTGGTATTGCTATGGTGGAAAATTTACAACTATAGTCAACCTCCCCTCCCATGGCAGTTTTTTGACTTTTATTTGTATTTTAAAGATTTAATGGTAGATCAAGCTTCATAAAGTTTGTATGAGCCTTTTTACACAAAAATAAAGTTTATAAGACTCTAACTTACATCCAAATTGTAAATTTTTTTGGAAAAATAACCCCTCACTTCCACCCCTTCATAGTCGAAATCCACCATGAACTATGTCAATCTTAGGCCCGTAATGATGTAGTTGCATTGGAGACATAAGAGAATCTAACATACTAATAATTTTTTTCAAGAACACCAAAATTCAAAATTCAAAGATGCACTGATACAATCCAAAAATTCTCTAATCTAATGAGGTTTCTACGACTCTACAATGACAAGTGCGTAAATAGAGTAGTAGGGATGAGAAATAACCTTAAAATAAATATCGAGAGGAGATTGCATAGAAAATGCTGAGAGAGTTTTGCAGTGGAAAGTGAAAATGAGGGAAATGAAACCTTTTCTACTATTTTGAACTATTGTGAACTATTGTTGCGGTAACTTTGCAACAGCAGTGGTAAAATCTCCTGAGTCTCAGTTTGATCCCTATTATTTATGGGTTGTGGTAGTGTGCAATATCCAGGTATTTTGAATAGCTGTCACATAAATATTTTCATAATTTACTTCAGTGATCTCTGTAATCCTGACAAGTAAGATCTTAAACTAGTGCGGGGACGTACTAATGTTTGGGATAGTTAGTATATTGGTTTCGTTGTTGGTAAGACAAGAGTAGGCAAAGAGATCTAGCTAGAATTAAGGGTTGTCCTTCCTTCTACGTATTGCAAGCCAAAATTCCTTTCCAAAGTCCTTGATCCTTACTCTGTGGCTGTTTGGGGATGAACACTGAGTAAATTTATATTTTATATAACGACCCAAAACATCCTTATGTTGAAAAGTATTCTAACTTTTTTTATGATGAATAAAACACTCCTACTGTACTGCTAGAATTCAATTCATAGAGAAAAGTAGGCCCCTACATAATTGGCCAAAGAATTTTTTAAAAAATAGGCTAGCCTACTGCCTATCATTGCAGCGATAAACTATCCGCTGTAGTGATGCTGTTGCAATAGTAACCCAATAGTGGCCAGCCCAAACTCCCTTAAGTAATCCTATGATGGCATATAGTTCTAGGAATTTGGTTTTGAAGACCCGTATCAGCTTGGGGATAAATAATCCTCCTAAAATAATTATTATAGTTCTATGCTCAATAAATCATTTAAATCACTATCTATATATTGTAAAGATTGAAACATTACTCAATTCATATCTTGAAAACTATCAAACTTTACCCGTCCAAGGGTTTAAATCTATTTTTCTTGAACATCTGTTATAACACCATAGCTTTAATTTCATCCTTAAACATAAATCTCAAGAATAATATACAAGTTTATGTCATAATCAAAAGAGATGATAGCTAAACCTTTTCTATTCATAGAAATCACTTTGATGTTCATAAAGGCTAAAACCATCAATAAACACTTTAAAAATCAAGACTCTGTTTCAAATAACTTTAAGAATTAAACACGGGTTTGTAACTTTAACTATGATTCTAAATTTATTAAAAGCTCTATAGTTTCAACATGGGTAGAAGAAGAAACCCCGTTGAAGTCCTACATACAGGAAATTGGCTAGTTTCTGAAGAGATTCACAAATTTGGAACCCTAGAAGATTTGGTTCTTGAGAAACCCTTCTATAACATGCATCACTTTGGGCAAATGAGAATAAGATCCTATTGAAATATTGTAAGTATTTTCGAATGAATTTGGGGATTATAGTCAAGTTTGAAGTTACTTAGGAGTGGACTTGATGCTACCCTTAAATTTTAAAGGAGGAACAAAATTTCACGTTTGGGAAGGAGGTCCATGGTGCAAGGATAAATGCACCACACAATATTGTGCAGCATGCTGCCTGCGAAAAATAGCTTCCAGTGATTTTCTTTTGCATTCTCCATGGTGTGAGGCCTAAAGTACAGGTCCTTGTGCATGGTCACAACCCTCTTTCTTAGTCTATGACATCCTTTTATAACACAATATTCAACCTAAATATATTCAATCTTTTAAGTGAAAAATGACTCTAAATACATAAGAAAGCTACTATGAATGTGCATGATCTTTGGGTGGTGGTGGTGGTGTTAGAAATCCATATTTCATCAAAATGACTTATTTTGGGAATTCATCCATCCGGTTGAGACTAGAATGCTATTTCGAGTAGGGTAGCATATTTTATTTGTGGTCATGGGGTTATAATGAATCTTGAGGTCCCATTTAGAGGAAATTCCAGCTTAGGAATTTACCTGGTGCCTAAGATTTTGGTGTATCCACTAAAGAAATGGCTTTCTCACTTGTAGAGCCGCTTAAGTGGAGGTTGCTGATGTCATTGCATCTCAATTACACAGAGCCTTTTCTTCTTAATAAAGGCTGCTTATGTGGAGTATCCTCTACTTTTCTGGATGCTCTCCTATTAAGTGACTTGTATTTAAGAGTAATTTTTTCCACTTAAGTAAAGCAATTTATGTCATGACACCCAGGTTATTTCTCAAGTTCCATATATTTTTAGTGTTTCATGCCTTCCCATAGTAGCTTGAGGTTATTTATGACTTTTGAAAACTATCAATTTGGTTATCAATCTGTTCACTTTTTGGATTTTAAGATTATTTCCATGTTTTGGAGATTTTAAAGTTAAAAATGTCTTAGACCAAAATTCCTAGTAAACAGCCTCGGATGAGAAATTCGACAACACTGTTAGCTCAATCCAGGTCCTGAGGCTTTTAAATTCATTTCAGGCTATTAACTAGACTTGGTGAAAAACTAAACGATAGGTGTGGGCCCCACTTTATGTTGAAATAATTTATGTTGGGAAATTTTATTGTTCCATTGAGTCTGCGATGGCGTATTTGGTATGGTAGCATAGTTCCTTTGCACGAATGGGGTTCCGAATGAATCCCAAGAATTCTATTGGAGTCTGTTGGGACTTAGAATATTATTAGTTTCCAAGTTATTGGTGTGATGGCCTAAACAACCCCCCTGATGGATTAAGAAATAGCAACTTAAGTAACCCCCAAATGGCTTAATCTATCCCATAATAGCTTAAGCAATATCAACTTAAGCGCCCCCTAATGGCTTAAGCAATCATTTGACGACTTTAGCGGTCATTGTTGGTATTTTTTATATTTCATTATCCCTCATTTCCATCCATTGTTCCAAGATTAAGACCTCTATTTCTCACTTATGGGAGCTTGAATTAAGTGGGAGATCTTTGTATTGTAGCTGGGTTTGGGTTGGAGACGTTGAGATGACCTTTTTCCTAGTGTTATTCTGTAAGTTTCTACCCTAATCTTCTATTAAATTCTCAATTTTCTTGTTATTTTACTCATCACTTGGGGATGATTTGAGCTCCAATCTAGCCTTTATTTGTGCTCAAATTATGAGCATACATTCCTTGTCCTTCGAGGGACCTCGTGACAAACTCAATTTGGAATTTCTTTTGTAGGTTCCACGAGCTCGTCCTTGATCTAATTTTAATCGCAAATGGTTTATAATATAATATGGGTCTTATTTTACTCATATTAATGTGTAGATTATGTTGTTGATAGCATGAACTATTCTAAGATCATAGAGTAAAGACAAGAGGTTTATAGATGTTTGAGACTGTGGTTCAGCTACGTGGTGGGATTCTGTCTACTTTTCTCTATGAGATTATATATTGTATATATTGCATGTTTGGTAGGAATATAGGATAGGTTTATACCAAGTAATATCATGACCACCTATTTACAAGATTTAGAATAGAATGGTGATTGGAACTTAACCTTGAATACTTGTTATGGTCGTACGATCCTATTTCACTTGACTATAAACCTATTTAACAATAGTTTGACTAGAAGGAAGCCTTTTTATAAAAATTACCATATTTCCTAGTGAATTAGGAGATATTCCCCAAATAGGTCCTTTTAGTAGCTTTATGCCCTTGTCTATCATAGTTTCCTGAATTATGGTATTGGCATATATTAATTTATATGTATTGTTGGGCTTGAGATTGTGTCTAGGACATCGGTTGGATACTAAGTTAGTACTATATACTTAGAGATTACATAGTTATAGTTATGGATGTGTAGACACTTATGGTTGTATTATTTGGATATTGGTGATGGCATGTATGCATTTATGTGTATTTACACTTATTAGTGGTACGATTCTGGTTAGAACCTTGATTTTCTATAGCTTTCTAAAAATGGACTGATTCCAACTTTTAACTTTTTAAATTTGATTCCTTGAAAACAGAAGTTGTACCACCCTTATTATTGGATTATGATATTTTAAACTAAGCATATTACTTTGGAAATTAGATCGAGGTTGATTTTGGTCCATTATTGATCCACTCATTTTACCACTATTTATTCATATGTTATGACCCAAAAACCAAGGGTTATGATGACACTTGTTGAGACAAGCCTTGAAAAGTAAGCCTATTACCCAAGCTGATATGAAATGAAAGATAATACCCAAAACCTAAGGCAGGACTCTTAGATAAAGTTAAACTTCAAACATATGGTAAAAATGAGGAAATACATAGCCAAAAATACCATACTAACCCCAAAAAATTGTGTCACATTGTAATAACTAACTAATATAACTCGACATCAAAATATACATAAAATAACCAAAAAGCAACAACTCTATCTCTGAATACAAGAAGGACAAAGTCTAGATAAGGAAAAATTAGTAGTCAACTCCTGATGCATAGATCAACTGCTATCTCAAATAGACTCCAAGTACAGCCTGAATCAACTGCCATGCCGCGCACCTGGATCTGCACCAAAAGGGCACAATATGGGTAAGTACGGTCCACTTATACTCAGTAGGTATCATAGGCTGACTGAGCAAAGTAGTAAATAAAATACAAAAATTACACACTAGGGGCATGTTACCTGCAATCAATAAATGTCCCAAACAGTATCCCACATCATCTCCACTAATAGTTCTACCATATTCATATATATCATATGAGAAAATGAGAAAGAAAATATAAGTATACAAATATAGCATAAAATATAAGTATACAAATATAGCACCTACAAATATGGAAAGGCGTATGCATAAACAGATATCACATCAAAGACATTAATACAACATAGAATGAGTGCAATATACATATGAAATGCAATGAATATGATGATGTAATATGATGCACAAGGTTCTCGCACAACCTCTATATACACCTACCGAGCTGTGCTTCCAGGTAGGACCTATGGGAGGTTCGTTAACCCATATACAATCTAATATCCAATACCAATATCCATGACTCCTTTATGGGACATCCATCGGAAGGGGTCTATAATGATGTCACAAACTAGAATTTCTAGTGTTTCTAGTATTGCCACAATAGTACCTATGTTTATGAATAATTATGACATGGGGATGCAATGCCTACAACCAACCAAATGAGAATTTCCAATTCCAATCAATATACCAAGTCTGTAAACCCAAATCCACTCAATGAATCAGTTATTTCAGGGTCCAAAATAATCCATATACCTACAGAGTAAGATATACCATATTTGATACCACACAATTACCAATTTAGATAATTTTTCCACCAAGGATAACAAATAATTATTCGAATATCAGGCTAATGTCATCATGGAGAAAAGAATATTATATACCCAGGCACTAAGTGCCGCAAAGCAGTCAAGTGGCTGCTTTAATGGTCATCCCTTAAGCAGTCAAGTATTACTTTAGCGGTAACCACTTAGCGTGCCAATCCATTAAAGTAGACAAGAGCCGCTATAACGACCTTTGCTAAAGTGGACGAGGGCCACTATAACACCCTTGACTAGTGGGTGGCTGGTCTTTAAAGTGACCAAGTGGCGCTTTAAAGCCTACCACTAAAGCGGCTCAAGTGGTGCTATAGCAGCTGGAATACCATGTGGTGCACCATTTGTGGAGAGTTGGAAAATTCCAAGTCTCAGTGGTGCACCATTTGTGGAGAGTTGGAAAATTCCAAGTCTCCTCGAACCCCTCGGGATTCATCCAGAATCTTGAGATTGCAAATGAACTATGCTACCCTATTAAATTTGATGCTCCAAATTCGATAACGATATCAGATTTTTGAAAAAAATATTGTTTTCATAGAATTAACCCCAAGACATATTTCATAACTTTTCAAATTAAGGGTTAAAATGAGATATAGAAGCAGTAAAACCACACCAACCATGTTACCAACCTAAAATTGACATTTTAGATCTATTGGCATAGTTTGTTTTTCCATTCAACAGATAGATCAAAAGATGTTGGCGAATGTCAACTACTATTCCTTTAAGACTATCAAAACTATAATCTCTCACAAATCACACTGAAATGCATTGGGAACTATGCCAATATTCCTCACACCCCAAAATTACCATAATGCAACCATGAGAAGGGGTGAAATGGTCAAATCACACAAAAATAAATATTTTACATAAATTACCAAAAATTAGGTCATTGCATCATCCACCAATAAGAATCTAGTTTGTCCTTGAATTAAAGGCAAGGGTAATACCCAAATAAGCAAATAGCTGAGGATAACTACCACCCATATCAAACTCGACCTCCCAAGTAGACTCATCTATAAATCAATGCCTCTACTGGACCTTAACTACATAAATGACTTTAAAATACAACCATTTAACATCCCTAGATAGAATGGAGATGGGCTCCTCAACAAAAGACAATTGCTCATCTAACTAAACTGAATCCCAATGAATAACATGAGATTTATTTGGAATATAACGCCGAAGTATAGAAATATGAAAAACTAGATGAACAACTAATAAATATGGAGGTAATGCTAACTCATAAGCCACATACCCAATAATTTGAAGGATCTCAAAAGGTATAATATACCTGGGGATTAACTTTCCCCTTTTCCCAAATCTTATCACTCACTTCATGGGTGACAGACGAAGAAAGAAGCAATCACCAACACTAAATCTCAAGACACAAAGTGTACGATTTGTATAACACTTCTACCTACACTAAGCCGCTTGAAGTTTATCTTGAATGACCCAAAATCTATCCAAAGGCTCACGAAGCAAGTCCGTTCCTTGATGCCTACTCTTAGAAGCCTCAAACCGACCAACTAAAGAGCGAAAATGCCTATCATATAAAGCCTCAAAAAGATCCATCACAATAGTGGAATGGTAGTTATTATTATACACAAACTCTGCCAAAGATAGATGCTTCACCCGTTGACCTATAAAGTCCCTAACACAAACGCGGAGCATATCCTCCAAAACCTAAATAGTCCACTTCAACTGACTGTTATTCCATGGGTGAAAAGTTATTCTGAGATCAACTTGGGTACCTAAATCCTCCTGAAAATTATTTTAAAAGTAAGATATGAATACTAAATCTCGATTTGAGATAATAGACACCGTCACACCATGAAGATGAACTACATAACAAATATAAATATAGGCCAACCTCTCGGCACAGAAAAAGATCTGAACTGGAATGAAATGAGTAGATTTGGTCAATTGAGCCACGATGACCCAAACACCATCAAAACCATGAGAAGTATGAGGCAACCAGTCATATAGTCCATAGTGATCCATTCTATTTTCCACTCGAGAATAGGTAACCTTTTAAGAAGACCACCATATTTTAATACTCGACCTTCACCTTCTGGCAATATAGGAAATGATTAACAAAATCCACTATATCCTTCCTTATACCACCCCACCTATAATGATGCCTCAAATCACGATATATCTTAGTCACTCTCGATAGATAGAATACCTGGAATAATGAGCCTCTTCTAAAATAAATATAACCCAATCAACCACTCTGGACACAAAAACTTGGCCACCAATATACATGAAACTATCTAGATCAACCGAGTCTTACTTAGCCTCACTACTCAACACCTTATCTAGAATCACTCTAAACCCAACATCATCTAAATAATAAGCCCAAATCTGCTTCATTAAGGAAGATCTAGCCTCAATAAGTGCCAAAACACACCTAGGTATTTAACTATCAAGCCTAACTATCTAGGTAGAAAAAGACTTAACCTCTAAGGCTGAAGGCCTCTCTTAGGTCAAAAGATGCACCAAGCTACCCATGATAGTCGACTCCTAACTCAAGGCATCCACAACTATATTATCCTTTCTTGGATGATAGAGAATAGTCAAGTCATAATCCTTAGCAACTTAAGCCAACAGAGCTGGCTCATATTATGACCCCATTGGATAAAGAAAAATTGAAGACTATGATGATCCAAGAAAACATCATAACAGAATTCGTACAAGTAGTGCCTCCATAACTGTAAAGAAAAAACAACCACATACAACTCCAACTCATAGGAAGGGTAATTCCTCTTATGGGGCTTCAACTAATGTGAAGCATAGGCAATCACCTTACCCTCCTACATCAATATATCACCTAACTTAACACTAGAAGTATCACAAAAGATGGTAAAACCCACGCCCTCCTTATCCAAAGTCATTATAGGAGCTAAAGTCAATAAATCCTTGATGTTTTGAAAGCTCACTTCACAAGCATCAGACCACTGAAAGGAAATCTTCTTCTGAGTCAACTTAGCCGATGGAGCTACAATAGAAGAAAAAAGCTCTACAAAATATCGATAGTATCCCGCTAAACCAATAAACTCTAAATATAAATAGGATAAGTAGGCCTAAACCAATCATAAACCACTGTAATCTTGGCTATATAAAATATATTAACATCCTTAGTCACCACATAACCCAAGAAAGAAACTAAACACCCTGGGTTTGGTCCTTTAGAAAATTTCCTAGATTTCTAGAGTTCAGACATCATACGACTTATGGGTTCCAATTATATGATGGTTTATGATTGATATGCTCTTATTTGTATGCTAATCAGTATTAGTTGGTGGGTTGGATTAGTTTTTTGAAATAGGTATGACTTGGTGGGTATGAGTCATATTATTGGTGATGGGTCATATGGCTTGGGTTGTTTCTTCACTTAATTTGAGACTTAGTAACTTAACTTGAATCTGAGTACGAATGGCTCACTATGAGCTGTAACATAGGGTATGAGTCTACCATTAACTCGTATGGTAGACAGTGTTCAAACTTCTTTTGGTTCTATTCTGCTAGGGATAATATTTAGTGGTACTAATAGTATAGTTAGGTATGACTTGGTATGGGTAAATCATATGGTGGATAGTATTGGGTCCAAGAAGAAGACCTAGGGTACAAGTGGTGGGAACTACTCACATTGGAGGGTACGACTGGTATGGAGGAGTCATACCATCTAATGGGAATTTTAAGAAATTTAAGTTGGGAGTAAACTAGATATTTCCCTACTTAATTACTTAAGGTCCAATGACTTATATCACTACTAGGACATTATTTACCCTTTATTATAAAATACTTAGAAACTCTCTAATTCTCTCTAAGGCTCTTGGATAAAGGAAGGCTAGGGTTTCATTTAGAGGATCAATTTAGAGTTTGTACAGGTGATTTCATCCACCATCTTCATAATCTAAGGAATTTAATCCTCCCTCACTGTTAGTTCCAACTAAAGGCATATTTTATAAAATATTTCCATGCATGATTATTATATGGTTTTTAAATATGTGTTGGGATTTTGGTATTAAATACTTGGTTACGCTTTTCCTATGTTTTGATTATGTATTTACGTGCTTTAATGATGGTTTGAATAATTGGTTGCATGGGAATAATAAATTGGTAATTGGATTTGGTTTTGGAAACACTACGCCCCTAACATATTTGATAAAATGCCTATGATAATGCTTTTGCTATATTATTAGACTTTTAATGGAACTATTGCATTGTATGGTTTGGTAATAGAAACCCTAAATGGTATAAATGGTTTAAATGATTTGGAATGGCTAAATGGCAAGGTTTGGTGGTCATAGTTATGGTTAATTAAACTTTCTTGTGGGCTATAAGGGAATTCCCCAAGTAAATTTGCTAATGAACAACTTGTGAGGGTACAAAGATTCTCCCAAGAAAACTTAATAATAGAACGCTTGTGGGGTATATGAGATTACCCCCATTTAACTTGATAATGTAATCTATAGGTACATGGGAATACCTTAACATAAAAAGGTTGGCTAAGGACATTGCATACAAGCTATAGTTCTTATGAAGATACCACTACTTCTAGCCTTGGTTAATAATAATGGATTAATGGTTTGGTTGGATGGTAAAGGTTTTAATTAGGCAATAATGGCGGGGTGTGATAACTAACCGTGAAGGTGCGAGTCCAATAAACTTGGGATACCTATTACGATAAGGCCCTAGTTTGGGTCATGTTAAGTTGGTATCAGAGATTTAGGTTCATTGTCAATTGAGAGTCTACAAAGCCATGTCTATTAGAGTCTATTTTAAGGGTATGTAGTATGCCACACTCATAAGAGAGAGAGGCTACAAGGCATTCAGGAATGTTTTACTTTCTTAGTATTCTATTTTCAATCTAGGAGTCTAAGTCTTAGAATCTTCTCTAGTCCTAATTTATTCACTTTTTAGATCATGCCTCGATGATTTGAAATGCAAAATAACTCTTTTATCCCAGCTGGGGATGATGTTGATGGGACACAATCTACTCAGTAGATCCATACTCTATCTAGGGGTTCATTCCCTGATATTCTTAGAGCTCCACAAGTTGCTACTAGTCTGCCTCAAGGTGAGGTGAAAAATGCAAAATTTTATCAATTGATTCATGTTATTACTCAGTTGTTTACTTCTCAGGTAGAGCGGGATGCATCTGGTGTTTTATTTGTAGAGGCCACAAGGGTTGTCCAGTTTATGAAAATGAATACTCCAACTTTTACTGGTGTGAAGGTAGAGGAGGATCCTTAGGGTTTCTTGGATGAAATGGATAAAATATTTAAGGTGATGTAGGCTGCGAATGTGGAAGGGGTGAATTTTGCTGCTTATCATCTTAAGGATGTGGTATACCAATGGTATGAGGAGTAGGATAGGATAAGAGGTAATGTTGAGGAGTCGAATTTATGGGAGGCATTATCTAATGCTTTTCTATATCACTTCTTTCCTCAAGAATTGAGAGAAATGAAGGCAGAAAAATTGTCAACCTGAGATAAGGGAAAATGTCTATCAAGGATTATGCCTTGAAATTTCATCAACTGTCTAGGCATGCTCCAGAATTGGTGTCTGATATAAGGTCCAAGATGAGAAATTTGACTTCTGAACTATCTCGAGATTTGATCCTTGAAAGGAAGACTTTATTGCTGACCAAGGATATGGATATTCTTAGGTTGGTGGCTTAATGCAACAGGTAGAGGAGGAAAAGAGGAAGCAGACTAAGTTTGGGGAAAGGCAGGGTAATAATTTTAGGTCATATAAATAGGGTAGTGCTCAATAGAAATGTAGTCTGGATGGTGGTAAGTGGACAAAGAAGAAGTAGGGAAGTTTGGATTCTTTCTCTTTAGCTAGTGCTCCTTACTCAAAATAGTCGGGTGATAGGCGTCAACAGAGTGGCAATAATTTTTGAGCACAGGGTGTCCAATCTCAGGCAAGTAGGTCTCAGTCAGCTTTATTATGTCCTCTTTATCAGTTTGTGGTAGGTTGCATACAGATTTTTATAATGAGAGGAGGGACAAGTATTTTAAATATAGTTAGCCAGGCCATATGCTTAGAAACTATCCGATTGGTAAGGGCACTTTAGGAGTGAGTAAGGCTTTGGTTACTTCATTTTTTTCTCCTGCACCAAAGGTTGTGGCTTCTATATAAGTTTCTGCTTCTGATATTGGCATAGGCTAAAATAGGTTATATTCTCCTACTACTCAGTAGGAATATGAGGCATTCCCTAATGTCATAACTGGTATGTTACAACTCTTTTCTTGTGATGTGCATTATTCACTTAATCCAGGGTTCACTCTCTCTTATATGACCCCTTTTGTGGCTATGTATTTTGGTTAGGATCCTGAGGTTATTCAGATTTTTTTCTATTTCTACCCTGGTAGTTGACTGTGATTGCTAAAAGGGTTTATAGGGTGTGTGTGGTATCTGTTAGTAGTAAGCAAACTTTGGTAGATTTGTTTGGACTTGATATGGTGGATTGTTACATTATTCTGGGGATGAATTGGTTACACTCTTGTAACGCGTCCTTAGATTGTTGGACTGATAAAGATGTATTTAGGTTCCTTGTTGAACTGGTTATTGAGTGGGAAGGTGGTTTCCAAGCTCATGGGGGGGGGGGGGTTATTTCTTATCTTAGAGTTCTGAGGTTAATCGCTAAATGGTGTCGCTATCATTTTGTCCAGGTTGAAGATTCTAACTCAGAAGGTCCTTCTTTACATTTGGTTTCGGTGGTGAATGAGTTCCTTGAGGTTTTTTCTGGATGATCTTCCCGGTGTTTCTCTAGATAGGGATATTTAGTTTGGTAATGATTTGGTTTTGGAAACTCATCCAATATCTATTCCTCCTTATGAATAGCCCCGACTGAGTTTAGGAAACTCAAGGAGTGACTTAAGGATCTTTTAGATAAGGCTTTCATCCATCCTAGTGTGTCCTCATGGAGTGCACTGGTGTTATTAGTGCGAAAGAAAGATGGTTACCTTTGGATGTGCATTGACTATTGGCAATTGAATAAGGTAATGGTTAAGAACAAGTATCCTTTTCCAAGGATAAATGACTTGTTTGATTAGTTGCAATGTGCCAAATTCGTTTCAAAGTTAGATCTTTGGTTTGGGTATTATTATCTTAAGATTAGGGAGGCGGATATCCCTAATACGGCTTTTTATAGTCGATATTGGCACTTTGAGTTCCTAGTTATGTCATTCAGTTTAACTAAAGCCCAGCCGATATTTATGGATTTGATGAATAGGGGTTTTGGGAAATTTTTAGACCTTTTTATCATTGTGTTCATTAATGACATTTTGGTTTATTCTAAGAGAGGTAGATCATGCCAATCACCTCCATGTGGTGTTGTAGACCTTCAAAGAGCAATAATTATATGCCAAATTCTCCAAGTATGAGTTTTTGTTAAATGTTGTAACTTTTCTTAGTCATATTATTTCTAGTAAGAGGACCATAGTGGATCCACAAAAGGTTGTGGTGGTTAAAAGGTGGCCAAGACCTATGACTCCAATAGACATTCAGAGCTTCTTTGGTTTGGATAGGTATTATAGGTGGTTCATGGAAAGTTTCTCGATGATAGCTACCCCATTGACTAAGTTAACTCAGAAGAAGGTAGAATTTTCTTGGTCAAATGCTTGTCAGGGTTTTGAGAAGCTGAAGGATAAGCTAACTCCGACTCTAGTTTTGACATTGCTTGAAAGTAATGAGGGGTTTGTGGTTTATTGTGATGCATCCTAGGTGGGACTTGGTTGTGTTTTGATGTAACATGAGAAGGTGATTGCCTATGATTCCAGGCTGTTGAAGGTACATAAGATGAATTATCCTACTCATGATTTGGAGCTTTTAGTGATGGTTTTTGCTTTAAAAATCTAGCGGCATTATTTGTATGGAGTTCACGTAGACATCTTTTCTGTTCAAAAGAGTCTACAATATGTGTTCACTCATAAGGAGCTAAATCTTAGGTAGATGAGATGTTTGGAGCATCTCATGGACTATGGATATGATTCTTCACTACCACCCAGGTAAGGCTAACGTGGTTGCTGATGCTCTTAGCAGGTTGTCAATGAGGATTTTAGCTTATGTGGATAAGGATAAGTGGGAATTGGTGAAGGATATTCATCGCTTGGCTAATCTTAGAGTTTGCCTCTTAAACTCTAATGATGGTGGTGTAACGATACAGGAAGTGGTTTGGTCATCTCTTGGTGCAAATAAAAAGGAAAAACAAATGCTAGATCCTATCTTGATAAAAATCAAGAGTGATGTTGGTGGGCAAAGAGAGTTGGTGTTTGACATCAGCAGTGATGGTACTTTGTGGTACCAAAGGAGGTTATGAATTGCGACAAAGGGTTTTGGCTGAGGTGCATAAATTGTGCTACATTGTTCATCTCGGTTCGATAAAAATATATCGTGATCTCAAAAAGAGGTATTTGTAGAATGGCTGAAAAAGGGATATGGCAGATTTTGTGGCCAAGTGCTTAGTGTGTCCACAAGTGAAAGTTAAGCACATGAGGCCTGGGGGCTTGTATCAGGAGATTGATTGTCAGTATAAAAATGGGAGGTAATTAATATGGATTTTGTTACCGGTATTCCTCTGTCATATAACCAATTTAATTTGATTTGGGTCATTGTGGATAGGATGCCAAAGTATATTCACTTCTTGCAGGTGTGGACTAACTTTTGCCTGAGGACTATACGAGGTTATATATTCATGAGATTGGAAAGCTACATAGGGCACCTATTTTGGTTATCTCTAATCATGGTATACAGTTTTCATCTCACTTTTGGCGGTCTTTTCAGAAAGAATTGGGGACTAAGATTAGTCTGAGCACTGCTTTTCATCTGCAGACGAATTGGTAAGCAGAGAGGAATGTTCAAACATTGAGGGACATGCTTCGTGCGTGTGTGATTGATTATGGTGGCATTTGGGTTGAGCATTTACCTTTGGTAGAGTTTACTTACAACAATAGCAATCATTCTGGCATCAGGATGGCCTTTTTTAAGGCATTGTCTGGTAGAAGATGTAGATCTCCTATTGTGTAACTTGAGCTTGATGAGGTGGATATGTTTGGTCTGGATCTGGGTTATCAGTCTATGGAAAAGGTAAAGGTGATTTGGCATAGGCTTAAGGCTTCCCAAAGTCGCCAAAAGTCCTATGCGGATGTAAGGGGTAAAGACTTGGAGTTCAAGGTTGGGGATATGGTATTTCTAAAGGTATCTCCCATGAAGGGAGTGATGCAGTTTGGTAAAAAGATGAAGCTCAGTCCCCGGTATATTGCTCCTTATGTGGTTTTGTGGAGAGTTGGTAATGTGGCTTATGAATTGGAGTTCCTTTGAGTTTAAGCTCAATTCATCTAGTATTTCATGTCTCTAAGTTGAGATAGTGTCTTGGTGAACCTTTTTTGGTGGTTTCTTTCGACGGATTGGGTATCTTGGATTTTCTATCTTATGAAGAGGTCCAGTTGAGATATTGGATCAACAAATTCATTGGTTACAAGCAAAGGATATGGCCACGATGAAGGTTCAATAGCAAAACCACAAGGTGGAAGAGGCTACATGGGAAGCAGAAGTGGACATGAAATCCAAATATCCATATTTGTTTTCTTCATCGGATACTTGCGCGGAAGGTATGTGTTCTTGATCACATCTTTGTTTTCTAACTTTGTTAAAGGTTGGATTGATATTTGATAACACAAATGAATCATGCTTGTGCTTGACCTACCTTGTTCGTCATTTGGGGACGAATGGTCCTAGTGGGGGAGACTGAAATACCCTGAGTTTGGACCCTTACAAAATTTCTTGAATTTCTGGATTCCAAACATCATAAAACTTGTGGGTACTAGTCGTATGATGGGGTACAGTTGATATGCTCTTGGTCGTATGCTAACGAGTATTGGTTGTTGGTTGGATTGGTTTCTATAAAGGTACGACTTGGTAGGTATGAGTCATATGGTTGGTGACGAGTGGCATGTTTTTGATTTTTCCTTCACTTAATCTGAGACTTAGTAATTTATATTGGATCTGAGTATGAGTGGCTCATAATAAGCTATAAGATATGGTATGATTCATTCCATTGACTCGTATGGTAGATAGTGTTCAAACTTTCTTCGGTTTTATTCTACCAGGGATACATCTTAGGGGTACTAATCAAGTGGTTGGGTACGACTTGGTTTGGGTAAGTCATATGTTGGATAGTGTTGGGTCCAAGGGGGGAGGCCTAGGGTACGAGTGATGGGTACCACTCATATAGGAGGGTATGACTGGTATGGGGGAGTCGTACCATTTGGCGTGAATTTTAAGTAGTTTAAATTGGGGGTAATCTAGATATTTCCCCACTTAACCACTTAAGGCCCCACGACTTATATAACTATTTGGACATCATTTTACCCTATTATTCTAATCGTAAACACATTGAAACTCTCTCCAATTCTCTCTAAGGATCTTGGGTAAATGAAGGCTAGGGTTTCATCTAGTGGATCAATTTGGGAATTGTACGTGCGATTTCTCTCCATCATCTTCATAATCTAAGGTATGTACTCCTCCCTCATTGTTAGTTCCAACTAAAGGCATGTTTTATGCAATGTTTTCATGGCATGATTATTGTATGGTTTTAAAATATGTGTTAAGGTTTTGGTACTAAATGCTTGGTTGTGGTTTTCCCATGTTTTAATTATATTTTTACATGCTTTAACGGTGGTTTGGACAATTGGTTGCATAAGAATGGTAAATTGGTAGTTGGATTTGGTTTGGAAACACTACACCCCCAACATGTTTGATAAAAGGCCTATGATAATGCTTTTACTATATTATTGGACTTTTAATGGAACTATTGCATGTTATGGTTTGGTAATGGAAACCCTAAATGGTATAAATGGTTTGGAAAGGCTAAATGGTATGGTTTGGTGGTAATGGTTATGATTAATTAAACTTCCTTGTAGGGTACAAGGGAATCCCTCAAGTAAACATACTAATGAACAACTTGTAGGGTACATGGGATTTCCCAAGCAAACATAATAATGGAACACTTTTGGGATACATGGGATTCCCCCAAGTTAACTTGATAATGTAATCTATGGGTATACGGGAATTCCTTTAAATAAAAAGGTTGGCTAAGGACATTGCTTGCAAGCTATAGTTGGTATGACGTTACCACTACTTATAGCCTTGGTTAATAATAATCTATTAATGGTTTGGTTAGATTGTAATGCTTTTAATTGGGCAATAATGGCAGGGTGTGATTGCTAACCGTGAAGGTGTGAGTCAATTGGATGAAAACTGGAAACTCATGTTTGCCGACACGAGGGTTGGTCATAGAGACCATATATGATACTATGAGGTACGTGAGAATCTTCTAAGTACACTGTACATATGTATCATGGAGAGATAAGGGTACTTGGGAATCCCCTACACATATGGTATCTCCGGTTCATGCGACGACATACATTAGGGCCCGTTCAGGGGGTTACACTGGACCCATATAGCCTGTGGGTGGTTCTAGGATGGTTAAACTACACATACCCAGGTTAATGGTTTTAAATACATGCTAAACCTGATTTTTTTCCCGGTATGATTATATATATGTATCATTTGTATGCATATGGTTAGCTTACTTGGTTTTACTGGATGTCATTATTTTATCCTTATCCTGAGTTCATTCTAGCGTTCACCCGCTAACCCATCTTTGAGCGGCTGTATCCCCATGCTATGCAGAAAATGACCATTTGACTCCTCCTTCTTAGTGATCGGATTCGGTATCATCTATTGGATTGAAGTAGTGAGCTTCCATATTCCAGAAGGCTCTATTACATATCATATATGTCATTACATACTTTGGTTATTTTATGGATATTGGTTTTGGTTATGCCATTTCCCAACCGAATATTATTTTTTTGTTAGAGGCTTTATGTGACTACTATGGGTTTGAATGGGAGGTGTCGGTAGTGGTGTCAGCCTTAGTATTGGCATTGGTATTGGGGTAGGTACCGTTGTATTTTATATATGATTGTTCCATCCTTTTATGTTATGTTATAAACAGAACTCAATTATTATATTGGGTTGGTTATGGTTGTTTGTTGGTAATGGATGGTTGGACTTGTTTGGGTTAGTCATGTTTATAGACCTATCCTAGAGTCTGGGATCGTAATAAATACTATCTTGTTATACATTTGAAATTCATCCTACTCAGGGTATGCATATTTGGTGGTTGGGTTGGGTAACGGGGATGGCCCCCGGTTCTGGTTGAACTTGGGATGCCCATTACGACAAGGCCCTGGTTCGGGTCGTGTCAGAAACGGACTTCAACCAAAACACACTTGGAGAACTAAACTTACAACTTCTCATTCCTCAATTTCTGAAGCACAATCTGCAATTGCTACTCATGATCGATCTCACTCTTGGAATAAACCACAATATTATCTATTAATACAATGACAAAAAAGTTAAGATACGGTTAAAAACCTGATTCATCAACTATATGAATGCGGAGGGGCATTGGTCAACCCGAAGGACATGACTAAGAACTCATAATGATTGTGCCGAGTTCAAAAATCTTTCTTTGGAATATTTAAAGCTTTAATGCTCAACTGGTGAAACCTAAACCTCAATTCAATATTCGAAAACAGTGAAGCCCTTTGAAACTAATCAAACAAATCATCAATACGAGAAAAAGGTTAGTTTTTCTCAATCGTTACCTTGCTCAACTATCGTTAATCAATACACATACGCATAGACCTGTCCCTTTTCTTCACAAACAAGATAGGCTCACCCTAAGGTAATACACTAGGTCAGATATATCCGTTATCCAACAACTCCTACAACTGATCTTTTAATATCTTTAATTCTACCAAGGCCATCCTATATAAGGTGAAATAGAAATGGGCTTGGTTCCCGATTCAATATTAATAGCAAAGTCAATATCATGATTTAGAGCCATACCTGGAAAATCCATAGGGAAAACATCTATGAATTCATGATTAATGCAAACAGAATCTAAAGAAGGAGGGGAAACAACACTATTATCACGAATATGGGCCAAATAATACGAAGATCTCCTCTCTACCAAAGGACAACCTTGAAGGAAATATATAACTCTCTTGGGACCCAAATGAAGCACACCTTTCCAAGCTATCCTTGGCACACCTAGCGAAGCTAAAGTCACGGTCTTAGCATAGCAATCTAGGACAACATAATAAGGAGATAACCAATCCATACCGAAGATTACATCAAAATAAACCATATCAAGGACAATCAGATCTACCCAAGGCTCACGCCCAACAAAGGTCACAACACTGGATTGGTACACCCGATCCACCACTAAAGAGTCTCTTACAAAGGTAGATACATAGATAGGTATATTAAGTGGATCACAAGAAAAATCAAAAACCAAGGCAAAATATGCAGACATATATGAGAAAGTCAATCCTAGATCAAATAGCACAAATGTAGATCTAAAGAAAACAGGAATGGTACCTCTGATAACAACATTAGAAGCCTCTTTCTTTGGTTTGGTGGATATGACATAGAAATATCCATGATCACCACCTCACTGAGTAGCCCCATATCCACTACCATGGGCACCACTACTTTTTTCCCTGCGCACCTCTAATAGAATCTCTACCCTCATAGCTGAAATGAAAGGAGCTCTAAAAATATGGCTGAGATAGTCATTGGCCACATGGACAACCTCATCACACACAAAGACAACTATACAGACAGACTCAATAAGAGAAGGTATGACTGAGCTATAATGACCACCCAAGGCCACAGAACCAAAAGACCTACTGCCTCAAATTTGCAAGGCTTCTTGCATGGATCTACCATGATACCCATAAAAAAACATAAGATCTCTGCCTCGATAAGTATGACCTCTAAACTAACCTTGATGACGCATCTTCTTAACGCCTTCCTGAAATACTCAAAGAATAGACTCATCTAGCAGGATCTACAATACTCCAAAATAATGCCCATACACTACCATCTGAGTTGTAGATAGCTGAAGAGAAATATTCAACCCTTTCACTAACTTTTGAATATTCTCAAACGCGGTGGCAGTGTTGGCATAAAAATACCTGGACAAGTCATAAAAATATACCTCGTACTCCATAACATTTATTGAATCTTGCTCTGGGTGATTCAACTCATCTCTCATCTAATCCCTTAGATAGTAAAGCACAAACCTCTCCAAGAAGGTCTGAGCAAACTAATCCGAATTTATCTCTTGTGAATCAAGAGATATGCAACCAACAAGTGATGTCCACCAATCCTTAGTGGAATCTCTCAATTGATAGGTAGTATAAGAAACCCTATACAACTCAAGTGAACTAAGGTAATGCAACTTCTCACGAGAGTCAATCAAGAAATCATAGCCAATCTCTCCCATAACAGCACTGAACCTTAAAGAACCTTAATGAGTGTCTCTCCTAAACCTCTTTTGATCCTCAAAATAAATAGCTATACTCATAATAATATGAGGCATAATAAATATGGCTTGCTAAGATGTCACCTGAGAAGGTAACATAGAAGACGGCTAAATTCCTGACCTCAAAATACAATACTCAAATAAAGGCAAAAAAAGGAAACAATATTTAAAACGCAAGGTATGAAAGATCCACACGATATAAAATAAGAAAAGTTTCCTAAAGATATCTTATAGACTCTTGAAGATAGATATGGACATCTATGTACAGATCTACAAGACTCTACTAGACATCCTATTCTTATACTAATGAGACCAATAAAAACCTGGCTGCTCTGATACCAATTTGTCATAGATAACTCTCACCCGTACCACATAAAGTAGTATAGGAAGTCTTTGTCAATAGCTCAACTCTCGTTGAGTAAACTTCAAATCCTATGGGTGCTGTAATTACTAAAAAGATCCCAAAAGTGCATACAAAAATGAAATATATAATATAAATATATGTGTGTGTGTATGGGGGCATGGTTTGGAGTAACAACTTTTCAATGTCAAGTCGAACAACACACTACTATAACATTTCTGGTTTAGACTTTGATTAAAAGGAATTTTGCGATTATGTCTACCTAATGTTAAGGTGTGCATAGGATCATGATGGCTTGATATCACTTTTAATTATTGTGTACATGGTAGGGTAGGTTGAAAATCTTTGAAGTAAGTTTATCAACCAAACCTCAAAGATGTCACTCCTTAGCACATTCGAGCACCTTATGAGTGTATCAATAATAGCCACCTAAAATCTCAATTCAGGCATCCCTATTTCTAGGATGATGTACATGACATAACCCATTCTCCATCTACCCTTATTTTTAAGATAGAAAAAGGATGTAAGCCATGCTTTCAATTATCCACCATTGATTTATCCCCCTATAGCCCTTTTTAACAAAGCTATGGGTTCCCAAAAGTTTACCCACATTCTTTTTTCAAGGATTATAAGGGTTTTAGATAGTTTGGGGTTTTCATTCAACAAACCCATTTGGAGATTTGAGGTTTCCCATCAAAAATTCCATCTATTAAAACAAAGCAATGGAGGAATACATAATCAACAACTAAAACTCATACAAACACATCATCACCCAAACACAATTGCACCTTAGTTCAATATAATCCCAAGACTAGAGAAATTAGCTACTCATGAAATGAAAGAGAAGAAATATACCAAGCAATTCATTCATGGCATCCATAACAATAAAAAGTAAAGAAAATCTTTACTTCGCACTTCAATTTCACCAACTTCAACTTGAAATTCTAATTACACAAGAAGAAAATATTTCCCTAAAATCTAGGGTTCCACAAGTTTCTAATTTTTCAAATCCTTCGCTCTTCCATAATGTACAAGAAATTTTTTTTTTGGGTTTTATATGGGAATTAGAGTCAGCTATGCCAATTTTTTAAGTTGCCCTTGCTCATTAAACCCACTTAGATGCTATCGCTCCAATAGTTGAGTAATCATGGTGACTGCGATCGCTGCTTGAACACCGTGATCGCATTCACTTAACTAACCTGCTAGGCCACAATCGTGGTGAATACGATTGTTGACTAGACACTGTGATTTCGTTCACTTGACCAAACTTGACTGACCACGATTGTAGCCAGAAAACTATGATTGTGGTAAATAAGGCTTGATTTTGCTCTAGCTCTTTCAGCTATGCACCTCTCCCTTTTTGATCCATTTCAACTTAAGTCCACATCTTTCCATATCATGACCTATATGTTTGGAAAATGTTGAAATTAGTGCATTCAATCACAAGTTTGTCTTACTTACACACTCAAATCATGGTAATGTGCATGGACATTTAGTGCAAATAAATGGTAAATTCACCACTCATCAACACCCCAACTTAAAGCTTTGGTTGTCCTCAAGAAACATTACCTCTTACCATGAGACAATGCATATTTATGCCCACATAAGATGACCCAATGATCATAGTGGCATCAAGCTTATTTACTACCTCAAGTATCTCTTCAAACATGGGCAAGGCTATTCTCCCAACACCACTAAACTTAAAATATAATTAGTAAGGATGCAAAAGACTTCAAAGAGAAACCATGCAACAATCACTAATACTCTA
>NW_025859999.1:36601-58048 GCF_002878395.1 Capsicum annuum
AATCTCATGCATATTTGTACCATCTAGAACTTGCCCCATTACTATCTTAAAGCTAAATTTTTATTGTATATGGTTGGGGAGATTATCTTAGGCCCTCTTTGTGACATTGGAAGCCTACTTAGCCTAAAAAGCCTACCCATATATAGATGTTATCCCTAGTCACTCATTTCAAGCCTTTGGATCTTTCTTTGGCACACACATTACAAGATGTGAGCCATTTAATTTTTATCCCTCTTTTGAACCATAACCTCTTTAAACTTGAAAATGTAACTTGAGAATAAAAGCCTAAACTAGGGATGGTAAAGATTGAAAGAAGTAACTTTGGGCCATGAAGTTGTAAGTGAAAACCTATGAGCTTAAGCATTGAGAGTAAATTAGTAAGAAAAATAAAGGACCTAACAATGGAAAGAATTGCATGAGATTCGCAAGAAAAAAAAATGAAACAAAATGGGTGAACCAAGGTAATAAAAGTAGGCATTTGTAAAAGAAAAAAAAGTAGCCCATGGTCAAGAGTTAGATTAAATAGTGTGATGTAGATGTTCAAGAAAGGTGTAGCCTTGTTGTTCTTAAATGATATCCTACCCCACCCCAAACCTACATTATAAGCTCAACAAGCCCTTCGAGTTCTTTAACCATTTACTTTCATTTAGTGGTGATTGAAAATAGGGTCAAGCCTATAGTATGATACTTTTTAGCATAGAGAGTTCTTATGAGGGAGAGATTTTTGCACTTAAATTTCTTGTTGCATATTTTATAACGTGGCATGTAGAATTTTCCTTCTTGTGAGGAGGCATGTAAGCAAGTTGAGGTAGGTGATTTTGTCATCTTTCGAGAAAAGAGGCAAAAGGAGTATAGTGTAGTTGAGGTCAAAAAGTGAGTCACTTCTAGAGTATTAGTGATTGTTGCATGGTTTCTCTTTGAAGTCTTTTACATCCTTACTAATTATATTTTATGTTTAGTGGTGTTGGGAGAATAGCCTTGCCCATGTTTGAAGAGATACTTGAGGTAGTAAATAAGCTTGATGCCACTATGATCATTGGGTCATTTTATGTGGGCATAAATGTGCATTGTCTCATGGTAAGTGGTAATGTTTCTTGAGGACAACTAAATCTTTAAGTTGGGGTGTTGATGAGTGGTGAATTTACCATTTATTTGCACTAAATGTCCATGCACATTACCATGATTTGAGTGTGTAAGTAAGACAAACTTGTGATTGAATGCACTAATTTCAACATTTTCCAAACATATAGGTCATGATATGGAAAGCTGTGGACTTGAGTTGAAATGGATCAAAAAGAGAGAGGTGCATAGCTAAAAGAGCTAGAGCAAAATCAAGCCTTATTTACCACAATCACAGTTTTCTGGCTACAATCGTGGTCAGTCAAGTTTGGTCAAGTGAACGAAATCACAGTGTCTAGTCAACAATCGTATTCACCACGATTGTGGCCTAGCAGGTTAGTTAAGTGAATGCGATCGCGGTGTTCAAGCAGTGATCGCAGTCACCATGATTACTCAACTATTGGAGCGATAGCATCTAAGTGGGTTTAATGAGCAAGGGCAACTTAAAAAATTGGCATAGCTGACTCTAATTCCCATATAAAACCCAAAAAAAAAATTTCTTGTACATTATGGAAGAGCGAAGGATTTGAAAAATTAGAAAATTATGGAACCCTAGATTTTAGGGAAATATTTTCTTCTTGTGTAATTAGAATTTCAAGTTGAAGTTGGTGAAATTAAAGTGCGAAGTAAAGATTTTCTTTACTTTTTATTGTTATGGATGCCATGAATGAATTGCTTGGTATATTTCTTCTCTTTCATTTCATGAGTAGCTAATTTCTCTAGTCTTGGGATTATATTGAACTAAGGTGCAATTGTGTTTGGGTGATGATGTGTTTGTATGAGTTTTAGTTGTTGATTATGTATTCCTCCATTGCTTTGTTTTAATAGATGGAATTTTTTATGGGAAACCTCAAATCTCCAAATGGGTTTATTGAATGAAAACCCCAAACTATCTAAAACCCTTATATTCCTTGAAAAAGGAATGTGGGTAAACTTTTGGGAACCCATAGCTTCGTTAAAAAAGGGCTATAGGGGGATAAATTAATGGTGGATAATTGAAAGCATGGCTTACATCCTTTTTCTATCTTAGAAATAAGGGTAGATGGAGAATGGGTTATGTCATGTACATCATCCTAGAAATAGGGATGCCTGAATTGAGATTTTAGGTGGCTATTATTGATACACTCGTAAGGTGCTCGAATGTGCCAAGGAGTGACATCTTTGAGGTTTGTTTGATAAACTTACTTTAAAGATTTTCAACCTAGCCTACCATGTACACAATAATTAAAAGTGATATCAAGCCATCATGATCCTATGCACACCTTAACATTAGGTAGACATAATCGCAAAATTCCTTTTAATCAAAGTCTAAACCAGAAATGTTATAGTAGTGTGTTGTTCGACTTGACATTCACAAGTTGTTACTCCAAACCATCCCCCCATACACACACACACATATATTTATATTATATATTTTATTTTTGTATACACTTTTGGGATCTTTTTAGTAATTACAGCACCCATAGGATTTGAAGTTTACTCAACGAGAGTTGAGCTATTGACAAAGACCTTCCTATACTACTTTATGTGGTACGGGTGAGAGTTATCTATGACAAATTTGTATTAGAGCAGCCAGGTTTTTATTGGTCTCATTAGTATAAGAATAAGATGTCTAGTAGAGTCTTGCAGATCTGTACATAGATGTCCATATCTATCTTCAAGAGTCTATAAGATATCTTTAGGAAACTTTTCTTATTTTATATCGTGTGGATCTTTCATACCTTGCATTTTAAATATTGTTTCCTTTTTTTTGCCTTTATTTGAGTATTGTATTTTGAGGTCAGGAATTTAGCCGTCTTCTATGTTACCTTCTCAGGTGACATCTTAGCAAGCCAGATTTATTATGCTTCCTATTATTATAAGTATAGCTATTTATTTTGAGGATCAAAAGAGGTTTAGGAGAGACACTCATTAAGGTTCTTTAAGGTTCAGTGGTGTTATGGGAGAGATTGGCTATGATTTCTTGATTGACTGTCGTGAGAAGTTGTATTACCTTAGTTCACTTGAGTTGTATAGGGTTTCTTATACTACCTATCAATTGAGATATTCCACTAAGGATTGGTGTACGTCACTTGTTGGTTGCATATCTCTTGATTCACAAGAGATAAATTGGGATTAGTTTGCTCAGACCTTCTTGGAGAGGTTTGTGCTTTACTATCTAAGGGATTAGATGAGAGATGAGTTGAATTACCTGGAGCAAGATTCAATAAATGTTATGGAGTACGAGGTATATTTTTGTGACTTGTCTAGGTATTTTTATGCCAACACTGCCACCGCATTTGAGAAGATTCAAAAGTTAGTAAAAGGGTTGAATATTTCTCTTCAGCTATCTACAACTCAGCTGCTAGTGTATGGGGAATTATTTTGGAGTATTGTGGATCCTGCTAGATGAGTCTATTCTTTGAGTATTTTAGGAAGGCGTTAAAAAGATGCGTCATCAAGGTTAGTTTAGAGGTCATACTTATCGAGGCAGAGATCTTATGTTTTTTTATGGGTATCATGGTAGATCCATGCAAGAAGCCTTACAAATTTGAGGCAATAGGTCTTTTGGTTCTATGGCCTTGGGTGGTCATTATAGCTCAATCGTACCTTCTCTTATTGAGTCTGTCTGTATAGTTGTCTCTGTGTGTGATGAGGTTGTCCATGTGGCCAATGACTATCTCAGCCATATTTTAGATCTCCTTTCATTTCAGCTATGAGGGTAGAGATTCTATTAGAGGTGTGCAGGGAAAAAAGTAGTGGTGCCCATGGTAGTGGATGCGGGGCTACTCAGTGAGGTGGTGATCATGGATATTTCTATTCATATCCACCAAACCAAATAAAGAGGCTTCTAATGTTGTTATCGGAGGTACCATTCCTATTTTTTTTAGATCTACATTTGTGTTATTTGATCTAGGATCGACTTTCTCATATATGTCTGCATATTTTGCCTTGGTTTTTGATTTTTCTTGTGATCCACTTAATATACCTATCTATGTATCTACCTTTGTAAGAAACTCTTTAGTGGTGGATCGGGTGTATCAATCCAGTGTTGTGACCTTTGTTGGGCGTGAGCCTTGGGTAGATCTGATTGTCCTTGATATGGTTTATTTTGATGTAATCTTCGGTATGGATTGGTTATCTCCTTATCATGTTGTCCTAGATTGCTATGCTAACACCGTGACTTTAGCTTCGCCAGGTGTGCCAAGGATAGCTTGGAAAGGTGTGCTTCATTTGGGTCCCAAGAGAGTTATATATTTCCTTCAAGATTGTCCTTTGGTAGAGAGGAGATCTTCGTATTATTTGGCCTATATTCGTGATAATAGTGTTGTTTCCCCTCCTTCTTTAGATTCTGTTTACATTTTTCATGAATTCATAGATGTTTTCCCTATGGATTTTCCAGGTATGGCTCTAAATCATGATATTGAATTTGCTATTAATATTGAATCGGGAACCAAGCCCATTTCTATTTCACCTTATATAGGATGGCCTTGGTAGAATTAAAGATATTAAAAGATCAGTTGTAGGAGTTGTTGGATAATGGAAATATCTAACCTAGTGTATTACCTTAGGGTGAGCCTATCTTGTTTGTGAAGAAAAGGGACAGGTCTATGCGTATGTGTATTGATTAACGATAGTTGAGCAAGGTAACGATTGAGAAAAACTAACCTTTTTCTCGTATTGATGATTTGTTTGATTAGTTTCAAAGGGCTTCACTATTTTCGAAGATTGAATTGAGGTTTAGGTTTCACCAGTTGAGGATTAAAGCTTTAAATATTCCAAAGAAAGATTTTCGAACTCGGCACGATCATTATGAATTCTTAGTCATGTCCTTCGGGTTGACCAATGCCCCTCCGCATTCATGTAGTTGATGAATCAGGTTTTTAACCGTATCTTAACTTTTTTGTCATTGTATTAATAGATAATATTGTGGTTTATTCCAAGAGTGAGATCGATCATGAGTAGCAATTGCAGATTGTGCTTAAGAAATTGAGGAATGAGAAGCTGTAAGTTTAGTTATCCAAGTGAGTTTTGGTTGAAGTCCCTTTCTGACACGACCCGAACCAGGGCCATGTCGTAATGGGCATCCCAAGTTCAACCAGAACTGGGGGCCATACCCGTTACCCAACCCAACCACCAAATATGCATACCCTGAGTAGGATGAATTTCAAATGTATAACAAGATAGTATTTATTACGATCCCAGACTCTAGGATAGGTCTATAAACATGACTAACCCAAACAAGTCCAACCATCCATTACCAACAAACAACCATAACCAACCCAATATAATAATTGAGTTCTGTTTATAACATAACATAAAAGGATGGAACAATCATATATAAAATACAACGGTACCTGCCCCAATACCAATGCCAATACTAAGGCTGACACCACTACCGACACCTCTCATTCAAACCCATAGTAGTCACATAAAGCCTCTAACAAAAAAAACAATATTCGGTTGGGAAATGTCATAACCAAAACCAATATCCATAAAATAACCAAAGTATGTAATGACATCTATGATATGTAATAGAGCCTTCTGGAATATGGAAGCTCACTACTTCAATCCAATAGATGATACCGAATCCGATCACTAAGAAGGAGGAGTCAAATGGTCGTTTTCTGCATAGCATGGGGATACAGCCGCTCGAAGATGGGTTAGCGGGTGAACGCTAGAATGAACTCAGGATAAGGATAAAATAATGACATCCAGTAAAACTAAGTAAGCTAACCATATGCATACAAATGATACATATATATAATCATACCAGGAAAAAAATCAGGTTTAGCATGTATTTTAAACCATTAACCTGGGTATGTGTAGTTTAACCATCCTAGAACCACCCATAGGCTATATGGGTCCAGTGTAACCCCCTGAACGGGCCCTAATACATGTCATCTCATGAACCGAAGATACCATATGTGTAGGGGATTCCCAAGTACCCTTATCTCTCCATGATACATATGTACAGTGTACTTAGAAGATTCTCATGTACCTCATAGTATCATATATGGTCTCTATGACCAACCCTCATGTCGGCAAACATGAGTTTCCAGTTTTCATCCAATTGACTCACACCTTCACGGTTAGCAATCACACCCTGCCATTATTGCCCAATTAAAACCATTACAATCTAACCAAACCATTAATAGATTATTATTAACCAAGGCTATAAGTAGTGGTAACGTCATACCAACTATAGCTTGCAAGCAATGTCCTTAGCCAACCTTTTTATTTAAAGGAATTCCCGTATACCCATAGATTACATTATCAAGTTAAATTGGGGGAATCTCGTGTATCTCAAAAGTGTTCCATTATTATGTTTGCTTGGGAAATCCCATGTACCCTACAAGTTGTTCATTAGTATGTTTACTTGGGGGATTCCCTTGTACCCTACAAGGAAGTTTAATTAATCACAACCATTACCACCAAACCATACCATTTAGCCATTCCAAACCATTTATACCATTTAGGGTTTCCATTACCAAACCATAACATGCAATAGTTCCATTAAAAATCCAATAATATAGTAAAAGCATTATCATAGGCCTTTTATCAAACATGTTGGGGGTGTAGTGTTTCCAAAACCAAATCCAACTACCAATTTACCATTCTTATGCAACCAATTGTCCAAACCACCGTTAAAGCATGTAAAAATATAATTAAAACAAGGGAAAACCACAACCAAGAATTTAGTACCAAAACCTTAACACATATTTTGAAACCATACAATAATCATGCCATAAAAACATTGCATAAAACATGCCTTTAGTTGGAACTAACAATGAGGGAGGAGTACATACCTTAGATTATGAAGATGATGGAGAGAAATCGCACGTACAATTCCCAAATTGATCCACTAGATGAAACCCTATCCTTCATTTACCCAAGATCCTTAGAGAGAGTTTCTATGTGTTTACGATTAGAATAATAGGGTAAAATGATGTCCAAATAGTTATATAAGTCGTGGGGCCTTAAGTGGTTAAGTGGGGAAATATCTGGATTACCCCCAATTTAAACTACTTAAAATTCACGCCAAATGGTGAGACTCCCCCATACCAGTCATACCCTCCTATATGAGTGGTACCCATCACTCGTACCCTAGGCCTCCCCCCTTGGACCCAACACTATCCAACATATGACTTACCCAAACCAAGTCTTACCCAACCACTTGATTAGTACCCCTAAGATGTATCCCTGGTAGAATAAAACCGAAGAAAGTTTGAACACTATCTACCATACGAGTCAATGGAATGAATCGTACCATATCTTATAGCTTATTATGAGCCACTCATACTCAGATCCAATATAAATTACTAAGTCTCAGATTAAGTGAAGGAAAAATCAAAAACATGCCACTCGTCACCAACCATATGACTCATACCTACCAAGTCATACCTTTCTAGAAACCAATCCAACGAACAACCAATACTCGTTAGCATACGACCAAGAGTATATCAACTGTACCCCATCATACGACTAGTACCCATAAGTTTTATGATGTTTGGAATCCAGAACTCCAAGAAATTTTGTAAGGGTCCAAACTCAGGGTATTTCAGTCTCCCCCACTAGGACCATTCGTCCCCAAATGACGAACAAGGTAGGTCAAGAACAAGCATGATTCATTTGTGTTATCAAATATCAATCCAACCTTTAACCAAGTTAGAAAACAAAGATGTGATCAAGAACACATACCTTCCGCACAAGTATCCGATGAAGAAAATAAATATGGATATTTGGATTTCATGTCCACTTTGCTTCCCATGTAGCCTCTTCCACCTTGTGGTTTTGTTATTGAACCTTAATCGTGGCCATATCCTTTGCTTGTAACCAATGAATTTGTTGATCCAATATCTCAACTGGACCTCTTCATAAGATATAAAATCCAAGATACCCAATCCGTCGAAAGAAACTACCAAAAAAGGTTCACCAAGACACTATCTTAACTTAGAGACATGAAATACAAGATGAATGGAGCTCAAACTCAAAGAAACTCCAATTCATAAGCCACATTACCAGCTCTTCACAAAACCACATAAGGAGCAATATACCGGGGACTAAGCTTCATCTTTTTACCAAACTGCATCACTCCCTTCATGGGAGATACCTTTAGAAATACCATATCCCCAACCTTGAACTCCAAGTCTTTACCCCTTACATCCGCATAGGACTTTTGGCGACTTTGGGAAGCCTTAAGCCTATGCCAAATCACCTTTACCTTTTCCATAGACTGATAAACCCGATCCAGACCAAACATATCCACCTCATCAAGATCAAGTTACCCAATAGGAGATCTACATATTCTACCAGACAATACCTTAAAAAAGACCATCCTAATGCCGGAATGATTGCTATTGTTGTAAGTAAACTCTACCAAAGGTAAATGCTCAACCCAAATTCCACCATAATTAATCACACACGCACGAAGCATGTCCCTCAATGTTTGAACATTCCTCTCTGCTTACCAATTCATCTACAGATGAAAAGCAGTGGTCAGACTAATCTTAGTCCCCAATTCTTTCTGAAAAGACCGCCAAAAGTAAGATGAAAACTGTATACCATGATTAGAGATAATCAAAATAGGTGCCCTATGTAGCTTTTCAATCTCATGAATATATAACCTCGTATAGTCCTCAGGCAAAAGTTAGTCCACACCTGTAAGAAGTGAATATACTTTGGCATCCTATCCACAATGACCCAAATCGAATTAAATTGGTTATATGACAGAGGAATACCGGTAACAAAATCCATATTAATTACCTCCCATTTCTATACTGACAATCAATCTCCTGATACAAGCCCCCAGGCCTCATGTGCTTAACTTTCACTTGTGGACACACTAAGCACTTGGCCACAAAATCTGCCATATCCCTTTTTCATCCATTCTACAAATATCTCTTTTTGAGATCACAATATATTTTTATCGAACCGAGATGAACAATGTAGCACAATTTATGCACCTCAGCCAAAACCCTTTGTCGCAATTCATAACCTCCTTTGGTACCACAAAGTACCATCACTGCTGATGTCAAACACCAACTCTCTTTGCCCACCAACATCACTCTTGATTTTTATCAAGATAGGATCTAGCATTTGTTTTTCCTTTTTATTTGCACCAAGAGATGACCAAACCACTTCCTGTATCGTTACACCACCATCATTAGAGTTTAAGAGGCAAACTCTAAGATTAGCCAAGCGATGAATATCCTTCACCAATTCCCACTTATCCTTATCCACATAAGCTAAAATCCTCATTGACAACCTGCTAAGAGCATCAGCAACCATGTTAGCCTTACCTGGGTGGTAGTGAAGAATCATATCCATAGTCCATGAGAAGCTCCAAACATCTCATCTACCTAAGATTTAGCTCCTTATAAGTGAACACATATTGTAGACTCTTTTGAACAGAAAAGATGTCTACGTGAACTCCATACAAATAATGCCATTAGATTTTTAAAGAAAAAACCACCGCTAAAAGCTCCAAATCATGAGTAGGATAATTCATCTTATGTACCTTCAACAGCCTGGAATCATAGGCAATCACCTTCTCATGTTACATCAAAACACAACCAAGTCCCACCTAGGATGCATCATAATAAACCACAAACCCCTCATTACCTTCAAGCAATGTCAAAACTAGAGTCGGAGTTAGCTTATCCTTCAGCTTCTCAAAACCCTGACAAGCATTTGACAAAGAAAATTATACCTTCTTCTGAGTTAACTTAGTCAATGGGCCAGTTATCATCGAGAAACTTTCCATGAACCACCTATAATACCTATCCAAACCAAAGAAGCTCTGAATGTTTATTGGAGTCATAGGTCTTGGCCACCTTTTAACCACCACAACCTTTTGTGGATCCACTATGGTCCCCTCACTAGAAATAATATGACTAAGAAAAGTTACAACATTTAACAAAAACTCACACTTGGAGAATTTGGCATATAATTATTGCTCTTTCAAGGTCTACAACACCACATGGAGGTGATTGGCATGATCTACCTCTCTTAGAATAAACCAAAATGTCATTAATGAACACAATGATAAAAAGGTCTAAAAATTTCCCAAAACCCCAATTTATCAAATCCATAAATATCGGTTGGGCTTTAGTTAAACTGAATGACATAACTAGGACCTCAAAGTGCCAATATCGACTATGAAAAGCCGTATTAGGGATATCCGCCTCCCTAATCTTAAGATAATAATACCCAAACCAAAGATCTAACTTTGAAACGAATTTGGCACATTGTAACTAATCAAACAAGTCATTTATCCTTGGAAAAGGATACTTGTTCTTAACCATTACCTTATTCAATTGCCAATAGTCAGTGCACATCCAAAGGTAACCATCTTTCTTTTGCGCTAATAACACCAGTGCACTCCATGAGGACACACTAGGATGGATGAAAGCTTTATCTAAAAGATCCTTAAGTCACTCCTTGAGTTTCCTAAACTCAGTCGGGGCTATTCGTCAGGAGGAATAGATATTGGATGAGTTTCCAAAACCAAATCATTACCAAACTAAATATCCCTATCTAGAGAAACACCGGGAAGATCATCCAGAAAAAACCTCAAGGAACTCATTCACCACCGAAACCGAATATAAAGAAGGACCTTCTGAGTTAGAATCTTCAACCTAGACAAAATGATAGCGACACCATTTAGCGATTAACCTCAGAACTCTAAGATAAGAAAGAACCCCCCCCCCCCCATGATCTTGGAAACCACCTTCCCACTCAATAACCAGTTCAACAGGGAACCTAAATACATCCTTATCAGTCCAACAATCTAAGGACGCGTTACAAAAGTGTAACCAATTCATCCCCAGAATAATGTAAAAATCCACCATATCAAGTCCAAACAAATCTACCAAAGTGTGCTTACTACTAACAGATACCACACACACCCTATAAACCCTTTTAGCAATCACAGTCAACTACCAGGGTAGAAATAGAAAAAAATCTGAATAACCTCAGGATCCTAACCAAAATACACAACCATAAAAGGGGTCATATAAGAGAGAGTGAACCCTGGATTAAGTAAATAATACACATAACAAGAAAAGAGTTGTAACATACCAGTTATGACATTAGGGAATGCCTTATATTCCTGCTGAGTAGTAAGAGAATATAACCTATTTTAGCCTATGCCAATATCAGAAGCAGAAACTTATATAGAAGCCACAACCTTTGGTGCAGGAGAAAAAATAAAGTAACCAAAGCCTTACTCACTCCTAAAGTGCCCTTACCAATCGGATAGTTTCTAAGCATATGGCCTGGCTAACTATATTTAAAATACTTGTCCCTCCTCTCATCATAAAAATTTGTATGCAACCTACCACAAACTAATAAAGAGGACATAATAAAGCTGACTGAGACCTACTTGCCTGAGATTGGGTACCCTGTGCTCAGAAATTATTGCCACTCTGTTGACGCCTATCACCCGACTATTTTAAGTAAGGAGCACTAGCTAAAAAGAAAGAATCTGAACTTCCCCACTTTTTCTTTGTCCACTTACCACCATCCCGACTACCTTTCCATTGAGCACTACCCTATTTATATAACCTGAAATTATTACCCTGCCTTTTCCTAAACTTAGTCTGCTTCTTCTTTTTCTTCTCTACCTATTGCATTAAGCTACCAACCTAAGAATATCCATATCCTTGGTCAGGAATAAAGTCTTCTTTTCAAGAATCAAATCTCGAGATAGTTCAGAAGTCAAATTTCTCATCTTGGACCTTATATCAGACACCAATTCTGGAGCATGCCTAAACAGTTGATGAAATTTCAAGGCATAATCCTTGATAAACATTTTCCCTTATCTCGGGTTGACAATTTTTCTGCCTTCATTTCTCTTAATTCTTGAGGAAAGAAGTGATATAGAAAAGCATTAGATAATGCCTCCCATAAATTTGACTCCTCAACATTACCTCTTGTCCTATCCTACTCCTCATACCATTGGTACACCACATCCTTAAGCTGATAAGCAGCAAAATTCACCCCTTCCACATTCGCGGCCTACATCACCTTAAAGATTTTATCCATTTCATCCAAGAAACCCTAAGGATCCTCCTCTACCTTCACACCAGTAAAAGTTAGAGTATTCATTTTCATAAACTGGACAACCCTTGTGGCCTCTACAAATGAAACACCAGATGCATCCCGTTCTACCTGAGAAGTAAACAACTGAGTAATAACATAAACCAATTGATAAAATTCTGCATTTTTCATCTCACCTTGAGGCAGACTAGTAGCAACTTATGGAGCTCTAAGAATATCAGGGAATGAACCCCTAGATCGATTATGGATCCACTGAGTAGATCGTGTCCCATCAACATCATCCCTAGTTGGGATAAAAGAGTTACTTTGCATTTCAAATCATCGAGGCATGATCTAAAAAGTGAATAAATTAGGACGAGAGAAGATTCCAAGACTTAGACTCTAAGATTGAAAATAGAATACTAAGAAAGTAAAACATTCCTGAATACCTTGTAGCCTCTCTCTCTTATGAGTGTGGCATGCTACATACCCTTAAAATATACTCTAATAGACATGGCTTTGTATACTCTCAATTGACAATGAACCTAAATCTCTAATACCAACTTAACATGACCCAAACTAGGGCCTTATCGTAATAGGTATCCCAAGTTTATTGGACTCGCACCTTCACAGTTAGTTATCATACCCCGCCATTATTGCCTAATTAAAACCATTACCATCCGACCAAACCATTAATCCATTATTATTAATCAAGGCTAGAAGTAGTGGTATCTTCATAAGAACTATAGCTTGCATACAATGTCCTTAGCCAACCTTTTTATGTTGAGGGATTTCCATTTACCTATAGATTACATTATCAAGTTAAATGGGGGTAATCTCGTATACCCCACAAGTGTTCTATTATTAAGTTTTCTTGGGAGAATCTTTGTACCCTCACAAGTTGTTCATTAGCAAATTTACTTGGGGAATTCCCTTATAGCCCACAAGAAAGTTTAATTAACCATAACTATGACCACCAAACCTTGCCATTTAGCCATTCCAAATCATTTAAACCATTTATACGATTTAGGGTTTCTATTACCAAACCATACAATGCAATAGTTCTATTAAAAGTCTAATAATACAGCAAAAGCATTATCATAGGCATTTTATCAAATATGTTAGGGGCGTAGTGTTTCCAAAACCAAATCCAATTACCAATTTATTATTCCCATGCAACCAATTATTCAAACCATCATTAAAGCACGTAAATACATAATCAAAACATAGGAAAACCGTAACCAAGTATTTAATACCAAAATCCCAACACATATTTAAAAACCATATAATAATCATGCATGGAAACATTTTATAAAATATGACTTTAGTTGGAACTAACAATGAGGGAGGATTACATTCCTTAGATTATGAAGATGGTGGATGAAATCACCCGTACAAGCTCTAAGTTGATCCTCTAGATGAAACCCTAGCCTTCTTTTATCCAAGAGCCTTAGAGAGAATTAGAGAGTTTCTAAGTATTTTATAATAAAGGGTAAATAATGTCCTAGTAGTGATATAAGTCATTGGACCTTAAGTAGTTAAGTAGGGAAATATCTAGTTTACTCCCAACTTAAATTGCTTAAAATTCCCATTAGATGGTATGACTCCTCCATACCAGTCGTACCCTCTAAAGTGAGTAGTTCCCACCACTTGTACCCTAGGTCTTCTTCTTGGACCCAATACTATCCACCATATGACTTACCCATACTAAGTCATACCTAACTATACTATTAGTACCACTAAATCGTATCCCTAGCAGAATAGAACCAAAAGAAGTTTGAACACTGTCTACCATACGAGTTAATGGTATGACTCATACCCTATGTTACAGCTCATAGTGAGCCATTCGTACTCAGATTCAAGTTAAGTTACTAAGTCTCAGATTAAGTGAAGGAACAACCCAAACCATACGACCCATCACCAACAATATGACTCATACCCACCAAGTCATACCCATTTCAAAAAACTAATCCAACCCACCAACTAATACTGATTAGCATACAAATAAGAGCATATCAATCATAAACCATCATATAATTGGAACCCTCAAGTCGTATGATGTCTGAACTCTAGAAATCTAGGAAATTTTCTAAAGGACCAAACCCAGGGTGTTTAGTTTCTTTCTTGGGTCATGTGGTGACTAAGGATGTTAATATAGTTTATATAGCCAAGATTACAGTGGTTCATGATTGGTTTAGGCCTACTTATCCTATTATATTTAGAGTTTATTGGTTTAGCAGGATACTATCGATATTTTGTAGAGCTTTTTTCTTCTATTGTAGCTCCATCGGCTAAGTTGACTCAGAAGAAGATTTCCTTTTAGTGGTCTGATGCTTGTGAAGTGAGCTTTCAAAACATCAAGGATTTATTGACTTTAGCTCCTATAATGACTTTGGCTAAGGAGGGCGTGGGTTTTACCATCTTTTGTGATACTTTTAGTGTTAAGTTAGGTGATATGTTGATGTACGAGGGTAAGGTGATTGCTTATGCTTCACATTAGTTGAAGCCCCATAAGAGGAATTACCCTTCCTATGATTTGGAGTTGTATGTGGTTGTTTTTTCTTTACAGTTATGGAGGCACTACTTGTATGAATTCTATTATGATATTTTCTTGGATCATCATAGTCTTCAATTTTTCTTCATCCAATGGGTTCATAATATGAGCCAGCTCTATTGGCTTGAGTTGCTTAAGGATTATGACTTGACTATTCTCTATTATCCAAGAAAGGATAATATAGTTGTGGATGCCTTGAGTTAGGAGTCGACTATCATGGGTAGCTTGGTGCATCTTTTGACCCAAGAGAGGCCTTCAGCCTTAGAGGTTAAGTCTTTTTCTACCTAGATAGTTAGGCTTGATAGTTAAATACCTAGGTGTATTTTGCCACTTATTGAGGCTAGATCTTCCTTAATGAAGCAGATTTTGGCTTATTATTTAGATGATGTTGGGTTTAGAGTGATTCTAGATAAGGTGTTGAGTAGTGAGGCTAAGTAAGCCTCGGTTGATCTAGATAGTTTCATGTATATTGGTGGCCAAGTTTTTGTGTCCAGAGTGGTTGATTGGGTTATATTCATTTTAGAGGAGGCTCATTATTCCAGGTATTCTATCTACCGAGAGTGACTAAGATATATTGTGATTTGAGACATCATTATAGGTGGGGTGGTATAAGGAAGGATATAGTGGATTTTGTTGATCATTGCCTATATTGCCAGAAGGTGAAGGTCGAGCATTAAAATATGGTGGTTTTCTTAAAAGGTTACCTATTCTCGAGTGGAAAATAGAATGGATCACTATGGACTATATGACTAGTTGCCTCATACTTCTCATGGTTTTGATGGTGCTTGGGTCATCGTGGCTCAATTGACCAAATCTACTCATTTCATTCTAGTTCAGATCTTCTTCTGTGCTGAGAGGTTGGCCTATATTTATATTTGTTATGTAGTTCATCTTCATGGTGTGACAGTGTCTATTATCTCAAATCAAGATTTAGTATTCATATCTTACTTTTAAAATAATCTTCAGGAGGATTTAGGTACCCAAGTTGATCTCAGAATAACTTTTCACCCATAGAATAACAGTTAGTTGAAGTGGACTATTTAGGTTTTGGAGGATATGCTCCGCGTTTGTGTCAGGGACTTTATAGGTCAACGGGTGAAGCATCTATCTTTGGTAGAGTTTGTGTATAATAATAACTACCATTCCACTATTGTGATGGATCTTTTTGAGGCTTTATATGATAGGCATTGTCGCTCTTTAGTTGGTTGGTTTAAGGCTTCTAAGAGTAGGCATCAAGGTACGGACTTGCTTCGTGAGCCTTTGGATAGATTTTGGGTCATTCAAGATAAACTTCAAGTGGCTTAGTGTAGGTAGAAGTGTTATACATATCGTACACTTTGTGTCTTGAGATTTAGTGTTGGTGATTGCTTCTTTCTTTGTCTGTCACCCATGAAGGGAGTGATAAGATTTGGGAAAAGGGGAAAGTTAATCCCCAGGTATATTATACCTTTTGAGATCCTTCATATTATTAGGTATGTGGCTTATGAGTTAGCATTACCTCCATATTTATTAGTTGTTCATCTAGTTTTTCATATTTCTATACTTCGGCGTTATATTCCAAATAAATCTCATGTCATTCATTGGGATTCAGTTTAGTTAGATAAGCAATTGTCTTTTGTTGAGGATCCCATCTCCATTCTACTAGGGATGTTAAATGGTTGTATTTTAAAGTCATTTATGTAGTTAAGGTCCAGTAGAGGCATTGACTTATAGATGAGTCTACTTGGGAGGTCGAGTTTGATATGGGTGGTAGTTATCCTCACCTATTTGCTTATTTGGGTATTACCCTTGCCTTTAATTCAAGGACAAACTAGATTCTTATTGGTGGATGATGCAATGACCTAATTTTTGGTAATTTATGTAAAATATTTATTTTTGTGTGATTTGACCATTTCACCCCTTCTCATGGTTGGATTATGGTAATTTTGGGGTGTGAGGAATATTGGTATAGTTCCCAATGCATTTCAGTGTGATTTGTGAGAGATTATAGTTTTTATAGTCTTAAAGGAATAGTAGTTAACATTCGCCAACATCTTTTGATCTATCTGTTGAATGGGAAAACAAACTATGCCAATAGATCTAAAATGTCAATTTTAGGTTGGTAACATGGTTGGTGTGGTTTTACTGCTTCTATATCTCATTTTAACCCTTAATTTGAAAAGTTATGAAATAGGTCTTGGGGGTCAATTCTATGAAAACAATATTTTTTTCAAAAATCTGATATCGTTATCGAATTTGGAGCATCAAATTTAATAGGGTAGCATAGTTCATTTGCAATCTCAAGATTCTGGATGAATCCCGAGGGGTTAGAGGAGACTTGGAATTTTCCAACTCTCCACAAATGGTGCACCACATGGTATTCCAGCAGCTATAGCGCCACTTGAGCCGCTTTAGTGGTAGGCTTTAAAGTGCCACTTGGTCACTTTAAAGTCCAGCCACCCACTAGTCAAGGGCGTTATAGTGGCCCTCGTCCACTTTAGCAAAGGTCGTTATAGCGGCTCTTGTCTACTTTAATGGATTGGCACGCTAAGCGGGTACCACTAAAGTAATACTTGACCGCTTAAGGGATGACCATTAAAGCAGCCACTTGACTGCTTTGTGGAACTTAGTTCCTGGGTATATAATATTCTTTTCTCCATGATGACATTAGCCTGATATTCGAATAATTATTTGTTATCCTTGGTGGAAAAATTATCTAAATTGGTAATTGTGTGGTATCAAATATGGTATATCTTACTCTGTAGGTATATGGATTATTTTGGACCCTAAAATAACTGATTCATTGAGTGGATTTGGGTTTACAGACTTGGTATAGTGATTGGAATTGGAAATTCTCATTTGGTTGGTTGTAGGCATTGCATCCCCATGTCATAATCATTCATAAACATAGGTACTATTGTGGCAATACTAGAAACACTAGAAATTCTAGTTTGTGACATCATTATAGACCCCTTCCGATGGATGTCCCATAAAGGAGTCATGGATATTGGTATTGGATATTAGATTGTATATGGGTTAACGAACCTCCCATAGGTCCTACCTGGAAGCACAGCTCGGTAGGTGTATATAGAGGTTGTGCGACAACCTTGTGCATCATATTACAGCATCATATTCATTGCATTTCATATGTATATTGCACTCATTCTATGTTGTATTAATGTCTTTGATGTGATATCCGTTTATGCATATGCCTTTCCATATCTGTAGGTGCTATATTTGTATACTTATATTTTATGCTATATTTGTATACTTATATTTTCTTTCTCATTTTCTTATGTGATATATATGAATATGGTAGAACTATTAGTGGAGATGATATGGGATACTATTTGGGACATTTATTGATTGCAGGTGACGTGCCCCTAGTGTGTAATTATAGCTACTGAGTATAAGTGGACCGTACTTACCCATATTGTGCCCTTTTGGTACAGATCCAGGTGCGCGGCATGGCAGTTGATTCAGGCTGTACTTGGAGTCTGTTCGAGATAGCAGTTGATCTATGCATCAGGAGTTGACTACTACTTTTTCCTTATCTAGACTTTGTCCTTCTTGTATTCAGAGATAGAGTTGTTGCTTTTTGGTTATTTTATGTATATTTTGATGTCGAGTTATATTAGTTAGTTATTACAATGTGACACAATTTTTGGGGGTTAGTATGGTATTTTTGGCTATGTATTTCCTCATTTTTACCATATGTTTGAAGTTTAACTTTATCTAAGAGTCCTGCCTTAGGTTTTGGGTATTATCTTTCATTTCATATCAGCTTGGGTAATAGGCTTACTTTTCAAGGCTTGTCTTAACAAGTGTCATCATAACCCTTGGTTTTTGGGTCATAACATATGAATAAATAGTGGTAAAATAAGTGGATCAATAATGGACCAAAATCAACCTCGGTCTAATTTCCAAAGTAATATGCTTAGTTTAAAATATCATAATCCAATAATAAGGGTGGTACAACTTCTGTTTTCAAGGAATCAAATTTAAAAGGTTAAAAGTTGGAATCAGTCCATTTTTAGAAAGCTATAGAAAATCAAGGTTCTAACCAGAATCGTACCACTAATAAGTGTAAATACACATAAATGCATACATGCCATCACCAATATCCAAATAATACAACCATAAGCGTCTACACATCCATAACTATAACCATGTAATCTCTAAGGATATAGTACTAACTTAGTATCCAACCGATGTCCTAGACACAATCTCAGGCCCAACAATATATATAAATTAATATATGCCAATACCATAATTCAGGAAACTATGATAGACAAGGGCATAAAGCTACTAAAAGGACCTATTTGGGGAATATCTCCTAATTCACTAGGAAATATGGTAATTTTTATAAAAAGGCCTCCTTCTAGTCAAACTATTGTTAAATAGGTTTATAGTCAAGTGAAATAGGATCGTACGACCATAACAAGTATTCAAGGTTAAGTTCCAATCACCATTCTATTCTAAATCTTGTAAATAGGTGGTTATGATATTACTTGGTATAAACCTATCCTATATTCCTACCAAACATACAATATATACAATACATAATCTCATAGAGAAAAGTAGACAGAATCTCACCACGTCGCTGAACCACAGTCTCAAACATCTATAAACCTCTTGTCTTTACTCTATGATCTTAGAATAGTTCATGCTATCAATAACATAATCTACACATTAATATGAGTAAAATAAGACCCATATTACATTATAAACCATTTGCGATTAAAATTAGATCAAGGACGAGCTCGTGGAACCTACAAAAGAAATTCCAAATTGAGTTTGTCACGAGGTCCCTCGAAGGACAAGGAATGTATGCTCATAATTTGAGCACAAATAAAGGCTAGATTGGGGCTCAAATCATCCCCAAGTGATGATTAAAATAACAGGAAAAATTGAGAATTTAATAGAAGATTAGGGTAGAAACTTACAGAATAACACTAGGAAAAAGGTCATCTCAACGGCTCCAACCCAAACCCAGCTACAATACAAGGATCTCCCACTTAATTCAAGCTCCCACAAGTGAGAAATAGAGGTCTTAATCTTGGAACAATGGATGGAAATGAGGGAAAATGAAATATAAAAATACCAACAATGACCACTAAAGTCGTCAAATGATTGCTTAAGCCATTAGGGGGAGCTTAAGTTGATATTGCTTAAGCTATTATGGGGTAGATTAAGCCATTTGGGGGTTACTTAAGTTGCTATTTCTTAATCCATCAGGGGGGTTGTTTAGGCCATCACACCAATAACTTGGAAACTAATAATATTCTATGTCCCAATAGACTCCAATAGAATTCTTGGGATTCATTCGGAACCCCATTCGTGCAAAGGAACTATGCTACCATACCAAATATGCCATCGCAGACTCAATGGAACAATAAAATTTCCCAACATAAAGTGGGGCCCACACCTATCGTTTAGTTTTTCACCAAGTCTAGTTAATAGCCTTAAATGAATTTGAAAGCCTCAGGACCTGGATTGAGCTAACAGTGCTGTCGAATTTCTCATCCAAGGCTGTTTACTAGGAATTTTGGTCTAAGACTAATTTTTAACTTTAAAATCTCCAAAACATGGAAATAATCTTAAAATCCAAAAATGAACAGATTGATAACCAAATTGATAGTTTTGAAAAGTTATAAATAACCTCAAGCTGCTATGGGAAAGCATGAAACACTAAAAATATATGGAACTTGAGAAATAACCTGGGTGTCATGACATAAATTGCTTTACTTAAGTGGAAAAAATTACTTTTAAATACAAGTCACTTAATAGGAGAGCATCCAGAAAAGTAGAGGATACTCCACATAAGCAGCCTTTATTAAGAAGAAAAGGCTTTGTGTAATTGAGATGCAATGACATCAGCAACCTCCACTTAAGCGGCTCTACAAGTGAGAAAGCCATTTCTTTAGTGGATACACCAAAATCTTAGGCACCAGGTAAATTCCTAAGCTGGAATTTCCTCTAAATGGGACCTCGAGATTTATTATAACCCCATGAACACAAATAAAATATGCTACCCTACTCGAAATAGCATTCTAGTCTCAACTAGATGGATGAATTCCCAAAATAGGTTATTTTGATGAAATATGGATTTCTAACACCACCACCACCACCCAAAGTTCATGCACATTCATAGTAGCTTTCTTCTGTATTTAGAGTCATTTTTCACTTAAAAGATTGAATATATTTAGGTTGAATATTGTGTTATAAAAGGATGTCATAGACTAAGAAAGAGGGTTGTGACCATGCACAAGGACCTGTACTTTAGGCCTCACACCATGGAGAATGCAAAAGAAAATCACTGGAAGCTATTTTCGCAGGCAGCATGCTGCACAATATTGTATGGTGCATTTATTCTTGCACCATGGACCTCCTTCCCAATCGTGAAATTTTGCTCCTCCTTTAAAATTTAAGGGTAGCAGCAAGTCCACTCCAAAGTAACTTCAAACTTGACTATAATCCCCAAATTTATTTGAAAATACTTACAATATTTCAATAGGATCTTATTCTCATTTGCCCAAAGTGATGCATGTTATAGAAGGGTTTCTCAAGAACTAAATCTTCAAGGGTTCCAAATTTGTGAATCTCTTCAGGAACTAGCCAATTTCCTGTATGTAGGACTTCAACGGGGTTTCTTCTTCTACCCATGTTGAAACTATAAAGCTTTTAATAAATTTAGAATCATAGTTAAATTTACAAACCCATGTATAATTCTTAAAGTTATTTGAAACAGAGTCTTGATTTTTAAAGTGTTT
>NW_025859999.1:61048-73232 GCF_002878395.1 Capsicum annuum
GTAGAGTCGTAGAAACCTCATTAGATTAGAGAATTTTTGGATTGTATTAGTGCATCTTTGAATTTTGAATTTTGGTGTTCTTGAAAAAAATTATTAGTATGTTAGATTCTCTTATGTCTCGAATGCAACTACATCATTACGGGCCTAAGATTGACATAGTTCATGGTGGATTTCGACTATGAAAGGGTGGAAGTGAGGGGTTATTTTTCCAAAAAAAATTACAATTTGGATGTAAGTTAGAGTCTTATAAACTTTATTTTTGTGTAAAAAGGTTCATACAAACTTTATGAAGCTTGATCTACATTAAATCTTTAAAATACAAATAAAAGTCAAAAAACTGCCATGGGAGGGGAGGTTGACTATAGTTGTAAATTTTCCACCATAGCTGTACCACTAAAGTGGTAAGTTCCACTACAGCAGTAGTGATATTTTTGTTAATTAACCATTAGGATGTTACCTGGAAGAAGACTCTAGGATTTTCTTCCTTGAAATTTTCAAATTACTTCCCTTATATATTACCCCCAATCTAGTTTATTAATTAGTAATTGAAATGATTTGTAAAAATATCATGGACCACTAACTATGCTACCAAATATTCCCCAACTCTACTATCTGTAATCATGTAACGCCCCAAATCTGGTACCCAGAACGCTAAACGGTGCTCATGATCCCGAAGGACCACAAGCTAGCACATGACTAATATCTATACCTGTATACTGTATAAAGTACTTTATAATACGAAAACATGAACTGAAAGGCCATAAGGTTGAATACTGAATATGATCTAAATGATATAACATTTGTGTGGGGTAATGGAATACCCAAAACAAAATTGAACATACTAAAGTCTAAAACATGATAGTCTTGAAAGCCTCTAACTGGATGAACTGTCTGTGTAAGGAGTTGATGGGACATATCTCCAACTAACACAAACAAATAAACTGATTAATGTGATAATAAGGAAATAATTGTGACCTCGAAAGATGAGGACTCACTTCCAACTCTGTCTGCGAATATCTGGAATCTACTATTTCTCTGGAGCTCGTGTCTCTGAGCCTATGGTATAAGACACCATAGCACAAATGCATCAGTACTTTGAATGTACTGGTATACATGTAAGGGAGGCTGAATGAATGGGGTTCATATGCATGAACAATAATAATAACTGACTAACTATCATGAGCATAAGATTAAATACATGAGATATAACAACTGACACTAATACTGTGATGACATGCTTACTAAATCTGAATATAACTGATAACATAAGTGAATGTATCTGACAGTCCTGAATATGATGGAACTATCTGAGTTCTGTACTGTATCTGAGTTGACTGTATCTAACAGTCTTAAAATCTGAAGAACTATCTGAGTTCTATTACTAAGACTGATTGACTGTGTCTGACAGTCCTGATTCTGTAACATGAAACTATGGGAAATAGTTATCTAACTGACATACCCCTAATACGCCATTATGGCTAAGTTGGGGTCCAATCTGTAACCCCAATTGGAAGCGTGTCAATACCGCAGCACCGGTAAGGACAAGCTGTGGGAGACCCTCATCTGATAGTGTCCCCTATATGAGAATGGTGAGGCCCTTATCTGACAGTGCTTATCCACCTCATCAACCCTCATTGGACAGTGATGATGTCTCAACCTATGCTGGCTACATAGTTCTGAAATACAAGGAGGACTTCTAAGAATCACACCCTTATCTAATAGTGTGTATTCCCATCCTTGGGTTCACTCGGTGTTAATTCCTACTCCCATCTGAATAGACTCTGAACATGATTTACTAAACTGAACATGGGCTGATTTATAGAATTCTGTTGATTGATGGAACATTGCTGATATCTGACAACTGACTGAGTTCATGAGATCATGGAGATTTCTTGAGTGATAAGACTGTTTGAAGTCTAAGGATCCTAGGTTGAATGAGAGTATCATAAAAACATGATAGGCTCTAGGTACACAGCTAATGTTTCGAGTATGAGTACCCCCAGGACTCGATGGAAGGAAACTGATCAAGCATAACTTACTTGAACATATAACTAACATCATAATCCATAATAAATTTGTAGAATCATTACATCAAAACACGTGATAGGCATAACTTTTACATACATGAGGATTTCATGGTATCATGCTAGTTAGGCATTTTTCCTTCATCTAAGCATTTAATCAAACATAATAAAGGCATGGTACATGTAAATATCATTGTAAAATAATTAAACATCATGGTTCAATTCTAATTTTATCATTCAAGGGTTTATTCATAGGTTTGCATGAATCTATATCTATAACAACTTAACCCACATAGAATTTATCACCCAACATGGAGTAGAATTAATTTTTTATCATCCACATAAACAAGAGCAGCCAAATCATGAAATTCATAAGAAAATCCATAAACTTGAATTTAGAAAAGGCATTCTTGGGCTTCATGGATGAAAGAAGTCTATGAATGAACACTATGTATACCTTAGTTCATAATTTCGTAAAGATTGATGGTGAAACCTTCTTGAATCTGAATCTTCTATGAAAACCCTAGCTTGTGCTTGAGAGGTTTTGGAGAGAAGAAAGTGTATTTTGGGTGAAAAGTGGTTGAATCACATGTTAAGGGAATTAAATAGGGGTGGGAAGTTGACCCTTTTAACCCTGGATGCATCATTTAATTTCAGTAAAATTTCCACGAACTGAACCCCTAGTGCGACGCGGCGCTATTGTGCCGTGTCACTGGAATTTGACAATTGGGAAATTGAGGTATGGCGCGAGCGGAGCCATTGCGTTGCCCCTTATTTTGCAACCTGGAACTTTGGCACGACGTGAAGGAAATCGTGGTTAGACACTGGAAAATGGATAATTTTGTATTTGCGCCCTAGCGCGATGCGCCATAATCACGGACGCCTACTAGAATTTTTGAAAGGCCATTTCCTCTTGAGGCACGGCGTGCCACTGACTAATATGGTGCTATTTTATGATAGGAACTTGAAATAGTCATAACTTCTGACCCGATTATCAGATTTGGACGAATCTTATATCGATGGCAAGATTATTGAATTTACCATATGAAAAAAGTGAAAATCTTGAAAATTCCTCATGGAATTACCATTATTCAATTTAGAAGCTAATACTAGACATTCTTAAGATGAAATTAGCTAGGAAAAAGTACAGGGTATTACAATATCTCCCCCTTGAGAACATTCATCCTTGAATGAAACTAACTGAGGGGGGAGAAAACACAACTGACATACATACTGAACATGAATAACTATAACATGATCTCATGACTGACATGACTGACAAGATGAACATATAATACTGAACATGCATAACTGATTCATGTGTAACTGATATAAGAATGCATGATTTAGTGTTCTGAAGAACTAAGTTTCTCATAATGAGAATGCATGTTTGATGCATAATTACATAACTGAACCGATACATAAGTGCATGACTGAATATGCAATGGTACTTGATACCAAGTTTATATTGGGGACATGAGCATGAAACTGCATACCAAGTTTGTGATAAAAACTGAACATAAAACTGAGTAAGCTTAAGAAGAACTATTACCTTGAGCTTGATCTGAGTTGGTGAAAAAGAGGTGGGATACTTGGTATGCATGTCTGCCTCTGCTTCCTAAGTAGCTCCCTCGACGGACTGATTTCACCAAAGAACCTTAACTTGAGAGACTTCTTTGTTTCTCAATCTACGAGTTTGATAGTCTAAGATTTCAACTGGAATTTCTTCATAAGAAAGAGTGTTCTGAACATGAATGTTCTGAATAGGGACTACAACTGATGGGTCACCTATGCACTTCTTAAGCAAAGAGACATGAAATACTTGATGAACTTAGGCTAGATCTAAAGGCAATTCAAGCTCATAGGCTACCTTGCCAAAGCGACTGAGAATCTTAAAGGGACCAATATATCGGGGATTGAGCTTTCCCTTCTTGCCGAATCTCTTTACTCCTTTCATGGGAAAGATCTTTAGATAGAAATGATCACTAATTTGAAACTCGAGATCTTTTCTACTAACATCTACAAAAGACTTCTGTCAGCTCTGAGCATCCCAGAGTCTTTCTCTAATCAACTGGACTTTTTCTAAGGTGTCGAATACCAAGAAAGGACCTATGACTGAGGCCTCACTAAATTTGAACCAACCAATTAGAGATCTACATCTCCTACCATATATAGCTTTGAATGGAGCTATTTGAATACAAGAATGATAGCTGTTGTTGTATGCAAACTCAATTAAAGGTAGGTGGTCATCCCAACTTCCCATGAAATTGATTGCACACGCCCTTAGCATATCTTCTAACATCTGAATGGTCCTTTTCGCTTGACCATCTGTTTGAGGATGAAAGGTTGTACTAAGATGAACTTGGGGACCAAGACCCTTTTGGAATGCTTTGCAGAAATAAGAGGTGAACTGGGTACCTTTATATGAGATAATAGACAACGAAACACCGTGCAATCTGACCAACTCCTTGATGCAGAATTTGGCGTAATCATCGGTTGAATAAAAGGTATGGACTAGAAGGAAATGAGTTGATTTATCATTCTATATATAATGACCCAGACTAAATCATGCTGATGACGAGTTTGAGGTAAACCCATCACGAAGTCCATGTTCACAACTTCCCACTTCCAAGTAGGAATACTAAACTCCTACATGGACCTACTAGGCTTCTGATGCTCTATCTTAACCTACTGACATATAAAGCACTTAGCCATAAACTCTGCAACATTTCTCTTCATCCCACTCCACCAATAGACTTTCTATAAGTCGTAGTATATCTTTGTGTCCCCTGGATGAATAGAGTAGCACGCACCATGCGCTTTTGCAAGAATTTGCTTTCTTAATTCATCTATACCTGAAACACAGAGACGAACCTGACAATGAAGGACACCATCTCCCCCTTAGCAAAAAACCTCTATTTTTTTATGCTTGACTAACTCTTTCAACTTGACAAGGTTGGGATCTCTATCTTGCTTTTCTTTCATCTCAGAAACTAAAGATGAATCTAAACTACTCTGAACCCATATATCACCCTCTTTTATATCGACTAAGCGAATGCATAGTCTGTTAAGCTGATGGACTTCCTGAGCTAACTTCTTCTTACTATCCTCAACATGAACAACACTACCCATGGATAGTCTACTGAGAACGTCATCCACTGCATTGGCGTTGCCCAGATGATAGAGGACACTCATGTAATAATCTTCAAGAGCTCTAACCACCTTCTTTTATGAAGATAGAGATCTTTTTGAGAAAAAACATACTGGATACTTTTATAATAAGTGAACACAGCTACATGAACACCATATAGATAATGCCTCCAAATCTTAAAGTCAGACTACGACTGCTAACTCAAGATCATGAGGAGGATAATTCTTCTCATGGGGCTTAAGTTGTCTAGAGGCGTAGCCTATGACTTTACCATGTTGCATGAGGACACAACCCAAACCTACTCTGGATGTATCACAATACACTACAAAACCATCTGGACCATCTGGAAGAGCTAATATTGGAGCTGAGGTGAGTCGAGTCTTCAACTCCTGAAAACTCTTCTCGGAAGGATCTGACCACTGAAACTTGACTTTGTTCTGAATCAATCTGGACATAGGGGATGCAATAGAAGAAAATCCCTAAACAAACCATCTGTAATAGTTGTCCAAACCTAATAAACTCCTGATATTTGATAAAGAGATAGGGTGAGGCCAGTTTTTTACTACTTTGGTCTTTTGAGAATCCACTCTAATGCCATCACCGAAAATGATATGACTAAGGAATGCTACTATCCTTAGACAAAATTTGCACTTACTGAATTTGGCAAATAGCTGATGATCTCTGAGAGTCTGAAGTACTATTCTAAGATAGTAGCACTCACTGCGAGAATAAACCAGAATATTATCTATTAAGACTATGACGAACATGTCTAAAAACTGCTTGAACACATTGTCCATCAAGTCCATAAAAGCTGTTGGGGCATTGGTAAGACCAAATGATATAACTTAGAATTTGGAATGACCATACCGAGTATGAAAAGTTGTTTTTGGAATGTCACATTCTCTAACTCTGAGCTGATGATAGCCAGATCTGAGATCTATCTTAGAGAAATAACTGGCACCCTGAAGTTGATCAAACAAGTCATCGATTCTGGGAAGAGGATACTAGTTCTTAACCATGACCTTATTGAATTGACGGTAGTCTACACACATCTTAAGACAACCATCTTTTTTGTACACGAATAATACTGGAGTATCCCATAGGAAAATGTTGGTCCTGATGAATCCCTTATCTAAGATATCCTTCAATTATTCTTTTAGTTCTCTGAGTTCTTCTGGTGCCATTCTATATGGCAAAATAGATATAGGCTGAGTATCTGGAAGAAGATTAATGTCGAAGTCTATTTTCCTTTCTGGTGGAATTCCTGGAAGATTTTTGGGAAAGACATCTGAATATTCACCTATAACTGGAACTGATTCAAGGCTGGGAGTTTCGAAACTAGTGTCCTTAACTCGAACAAAATAATAGACACATTCTTTAGATATCACTATCCTTGCCCGAAGGTAAGAAATAAGTTGACCTCTAAAAGCGGATACACTACCCTTCCACTCTAGGATGGGTTCATTCAAAAACTAAAATTGAACTATTCTATTTCTGCAGTTAACTGTGGTGTAGTGGGAATAAAGCCAATCCATGCTGAGAATGATATCAAAATAAGTAATCTCTAATTAGAATAAGTCTGCTAAAGTGACTTTCTGAAATATCATAATCGCGCAGTTCTTGTATACCCGTCGGGCTATGATGGTTTTACTCACTGGGGTAGAGACTGAAAAGGGCTCTACTAGGATTTTAAGACTAATTCAGAAATAGCCTGCTATATAGGGAGTAACAAAAGACAAAGAAACTCCTGGATATAGCAAAGAATAAACATTCACATAAAAGATCTGTAATGTACCAGTACCTACATTAGGAGAATTTTCCTGATCCTGTCGGGACTGAAAAGCATAGAGATGATTTGGACGTTGCCTACGAGTAGAACTAGTGGTGGCACCCTACTGATTCAAGAGATTGGACTGAGCTAAGAAGCGAAGATGACTCTAATAACCTGACTGAGGGCAGTATAACACCCCGTATTCAAGTATGTGTATTGGCGTATTCAAGTACATGTATTGGTCTTATTTATATGGAATTAATTTTTTTATTATATTTATACCAGAATTTGCCCATCGATGGTTCCATGTGAATGTTATTGAATAAGCTTTCCAATGATATAAATATTTCCAAAAACGGATAGATTTCGTATATAATCGAGCACGTTTGAAACTATAAAACGGTGGCCAGGATATTTGGGAATAGTAAATGTGCAGGAAATACTAAAGCCAGCTTAATTTTTGGGTCAACTTTGAACGATCATAACTCCCTTAATATAATGAACTGGGAGAGGTGCGACCTATTAAAAGAAATATCTTTGAGTCTTATTTCCAATGCAATTGGTTTCATCCAAATCCAACATCTAAGTAAGGAGTTATACTTGTTTTACTTCAGCCTATCAAAACAGATTTTTAGGGTCAACTTCAAACAACCATAACTCCTTGTATAGGATGGTGCGGGCAGGGGGGACGGCGGGGGAGGCCGGCTCCATGACCTCGGTTGGTTGCCGAAGATGACCCCTCGCCTTGGTCTCCAAATAAGTTTTTCTAATAGTAAAAAGCTGGGTGGCCTACTTTATATGAAATAAAATCCCTTTGAATTATCCTTCCAACAATACCAATTTCACCAAAATATGATATCGGAGCAAAGAGTTATGGTCGATCTACTTTAGCTTATCAAAATAGTTTACCAAAGGACAGATTTGACATTATTTAAATTTTAAAGGCATTTTGGTCATTTCCTATTATATTATGGAAGGGAATATGTATATATATACATGTATATGAGTTCAAAAACTCATTTTCATCATCAATCATTGAGAAAGAATAAACCCTAGCCAAATGTGACCTTTAAATTATTTTTGATTCAACCGTAGAAATTCCAAAGTAATCTGATAACTGCATTTGTCATCTCGAGAGCGTCGAACGGCACCTATTATTTTTTCAAACAGGATTGCATAATCAAGAGTGAATTCTAACGTATGAATATTGTTTGCCTTTATTCTTTTCCATATGTATATGTGTGATAGAGGATTATATGTTTTGGTTGTTATTAAAAGGTGATAGAAATAGGGTTATGGACTATTTTGCATGGTTTGGTTGTATTGAATTATGGAAGGTGGATATGGTAATTGAGTTATGGAAGGTGGATATGGTGATATACTATTGAATTGATGATTATTTATGTCTATGGCTCAATTTGGTTTAATGGATTGGTTGGAAGGATAAATGAATCCAAACTTGATATTGGAGGATGTTGTAAGAATATGCATGGCATGTGAATGTAATTGGATTATAAGAGGGTTAAAGTGACACCCTTTATGGTGTAATTAAGGCTTACTACTTAACCACTAGTTTGGTGAATTCAAATAATTGAATTGTGACGTTTGGTTGCTAATACTAGATTGATATATGTGTTCATTGTAGATAAGTAATCCAAAAAGACAAGAAGTCCATTTGGGACTAGTATTGAAGGTTGACAGTCAGGTATGTAAAGCATACTCTATACCATATCTTTGGCATGAAAGTGAACAACGATACTATTAAGAAAGTTTCCAAAGTTATTCAATTACATGTGATCCTTAATGGTTTTGTATGATGTCCTACATTACCAATGAACTTGTTTCCACCCTACAAGATGTCAAGATATTCCAATACTTACTTGTTTTCCAAATCTTACATGTTTATTGCACTAATGAATATCAGAAGGTATCCGGTTACTCAAACAAGATCCATGTGCTATTAATGACTCCAAAACGTTTCATTGATATACCAATAAGTTCCTACTTCATTGTTATGGCATTGATGACTCCAAAATACTTTATTGATGTGCCAATGAATTCTTAGTTCATCGTTATTGCATTGATGGTCTATTTATATATCTCTTATTGATGTATCATTGTTTCAAAGTATAAAAAATGTGGTGGCGACTGAAATAACAATCTGAAAGATTAATTGAACTAAGTGATGGAATTTTTATCTTATCGGGTGGTATCCCAGGGGCATAAGCCTATCATGGGTAGATCCCTATTATGTGTTTATGGGTGGTATCCCAGGGGCATAAGCCTATCATGGGTCGATCCCAGTTGATATGTACTGGAGGCAGCCTAATAGTCACAGTATAGTACAGTAATGATTACAAAGCTGATAAGAACGAGGGTAAAGTGATTGAATAAATACAATGTACAGATTGTCATAAGTTCTAGTAAGTGTGGTCCACTCCTATTATGATTTATTCACTTGTTTCAGATTTCTATTGAGCTCCTTTATCATATGTGATTATCTACAGCTTTACATACTCAGTACATATTTTGTACTGACGTCCCCCATGGAGGACCTGCATTTCATGCTGCAGACACAGGTACCTCAGCTCATACACTGCACAAGTAGGAGTCAGGATATCCAGCTACTTGTGGTGAGCTCTAGTTTACTTTGGGGATTTCCGTGTCATATCCAGTCACTTTTGGTATTATATAGAAGTTAGTTATATGGCGGGGTGTGTCCCAAACTTAGTTAAACTCTGTGTATTGTCTAGAGGCTTTGTAGACCTAATGTACAGTCAAGGTGGTGTTTTGTTAATAGACGTGATGGCTCCAACGGCCAAGTATTGTATATACATATTTATGTGTGCTCGAGCTTATACAAGTGATTATTTCCTTTTATATGCGACATGGTGCTGTCTGAATTTTGGGTTGTCATAGAGATATGCATGGGAAGTATAAGGTTATGAGTTGGTTCTCCCAGGCCTCCTCGATTACGGGTGCCAATCCACCCCAATAGGATTTGAGGCTTGACAATAGTGGTATTAGAGAAGTTCATCCTAGTGATTCTACAAAGTCGTGTCTATGTAGAGTCTTGTTTATCGGTGTGTTATGCACTGCATCTATAAACAGGAGGCTATGGACATTTAGGAATTGTTTTTTTCCTTTATGTCTTAGATCGTACGATAGATCCTATATTGTATATGAAGTCATTGTTGACCACTGAATCTATTTATTTCTCTTATTATAGTAACGATGCCGGTTACCAAAAGCAAGAATATCGGTAAACAAGTAGATGTAGCTATCGGAGAGGGGACTAGTAAGTCGCCCAATATACCACCTAATCAAAGTGAGGCTTCAACTGAGCATGTATCAGAAACTTCTTCCACTCTGGAAGAAATAAAAGGGAGGATAACTGTATCCCCAGAGCCACCTATTAATGCTGGTGATCAAGATCTTAGAAATGCAGTGCAAATTTTAACTCGTATAGTTTTTGGGCAAGCTCAAGGGAAAGCCATTCCTACCACGGGTCCTAGAGGTACAGATAGAGCGGCTAACCTTCGAACACAGGATTTTCTTAAGATGGATCCTCCCACTTTTACTGTATTAGATCTTAACGAGGAACCACAGGACTTTATTGATAAAATTTTAAAGGGCCTTAGATGTTATGCATGTAACGGGTAGAGAGATAGTGGAGTTAGTGGCATATAGATTCAAAGGAGAGGCTATATATTGGTACGAGGACTGGAAATGATCTAGGGGTATTAATGTACCCCCAACTACTTGGAAAGAGTTCAAAGAGGCATTTCTTAATCATTATCTTCCATTTGAGATTCGTCAGGCTCATGCATATCAGTTTTTAAATCTTCGTCAAGGGAATATGAGCATGAGGGAGTACAATCTCCGATTTAATTCCTTGTCAAGATATGCTCCTAATGTTGTATCTACTATGGATGACAGAGTTTATCAATATGTGGATAGAATGGATCCATAGTTGGTTAGAGATTGTACTGTTGCTGCTTTGAACAAAGATATGGACATAGCGAGGATCCAAGATTTTTCACAGAAAATGGAAGATCAGAGGTAGAGGAGAAGAACACAGGAATTAAAAAGAGGATATTCCAAGAGGGCCAAATCTACTAGGCAGTTCATGGAATCCTAAGGAGGATTCAAACCACAGTTTTCTGCTATACCACCTAGGCCATTATTTTCTTATTCTGTAGCTATTGCCCCACCACAGTTCCAAGGGTCCAGAGGAAATCAATTTGGGTACAAAAGTGAGAGTCAGAGTTTACGAATAGTGGGGTACCAAGGGCAAGAGAATATGAGCCAATTAAGACCTCCTCGAGATCCATGCAATAAATGAGGAAGGTATCATTTGGGCGTATGTTGGCTAGGGACTAATTTTTGCTTTAGATGTGGTATATCGGGGCATATGATAAGAGAATGCCCACGAAGAGGCATAAGGGGTATGGCATGACCTACAGGGTCATTTGTTGCATCATCATCATCGATGCCTTATTCAGGAAGGGGTGCACAACCAATGGGTCATATTATAGGTGATAGAGGAGCCACGAGTTCTAGCGGGGCTCAAAATCGTACGTATGCTATAGCGGATCGACAGAATTTAGAGGCTTCCCCAGATGTAGTTACAGGTATGTTGTCTATCTTTTTATTCGATATATATGCCTTAATTGATCCCAGTTCTACATTATCTTATGTTACTCCATTAGTTGCTGAAAAGTTTGAAAGGATACCTGAACTGTTAGTTAAGCCATTTGAAGTGTCCACACTGGTTGGGGAATCTATTATAGCTAGAAGGGTTTACCCAAACTGTATAGTAACTATTTGTGGTTGTGATTTGATGGCTGATCTTGTGGAGTTAGAAATGGTAGATTTTGATGTTATAATGGGTATGGACTGGTTGGCATCTTGTTATGCCACAATTGATTGCTACACAAAAAAGGTATATTTCCATTTTCCAAATGAATCTGTCCTTGAATAGAAAGGTGAAATTGGCGCGCCAAGAGGTAGATTTATTTCTTATTTTAAGGTAAGAAGAATAATTTCCAAGAGATACATATATCATTTAGTTAGAGTAAGGGATACAAAAGCGGAGCCACCAACTCTTCAAGCTATTTCGATGGTAAATGAATTTTCTGATGTATTTCCTAAAGATCTTCCAGGTTTTCCTCCTGAACGAGAAGTAGAGTTTGGTATTGATGTAATACCAGGCACCCAACTAATCTCCATTCCTCC
>NW_025859999.1:76232-78789 GCF_002878395.1 Capsicum annuum
GGTATGATTAAGAGGTGTACCAAGGTGAGATGGGGTTTTATTATTTTAGAAATTTATTAAGGATTGTGTGGTTAGTAGTACCCTTGAATTGATACGTATGAATGAGGCTATGTGGTATACAATGTCCTTATAGGTTAACTTATGGGTTACAGGTTATTGATGTTGTAAGTTAGAAATATCATATTGGTAGAGTATGAAAGAAGCTAGTATGGTTTAGCAAAGGCTGATAATATCCATGTTAAGTGTCAAAATCTAAGTTGGTGAGTGTTTAAGTTGTTACATAATTACTAGTGGGGGCCATAGAAATGTAAGAGTTAAATCTCAGAAGAAGGTGTTATCATTGAGTGTTATGCATGAAGATAAACTCAGAAGAAGGTGTTATCATTGAGTGTTATGCATGAAGATATAGTCCTTTAGGGTAAGTTTAGTTTTATGTGTATTGGTTATATCCTTGATTCTAGAGTAAAGTGAATTCAGTTTAGATTAGAGTTTATATAGTGGTTCACAGACTTAGAGTGATGGCTTAAATCTAAGGGGGAGATAATAGAATAAGTAACCAAGTCAGACTTCCAGATTCTAGTAGTGATGAATGGTTGTCTACATGGGAGGGAGAGTAAAAACTTCTTGTTAATTAAAGATTATTGTATGCTTATTTTTGCTAAGGCTGTAAGTGTGGAGTAAGATTGAGGCCATTTATTGATATATGTAATGGTTAGTTTGAATGTTATGTGTTTTGTTAAAAATGTTGCATGAAAGTTGTTCGTGATAGAGGTTTGTAGGATATGAGAAATGTAATTATTTAGAAGTACATATATGGTTATAGATATAGGCTTGAACAACATGTTAGTATATATATCTGGATGAATGCACTGCGCGTTAGTAAATATCAAGTATGAGGTTGAATGTAATTTTTGAAATGGTAATGAGAATTATGCATGAGATGGGAAGTTCTGAATTACAGGGTGTGTTGAATTTATGATTCAGACTAGTATTACAGTGTTATGCGGTGTATCTTGTGATTTTGAGTTAGGCTTGAAGATGGTGAGAGAATTTATTTTAGTTTAGACATTAGTAGATGGAAATATCAACGGCCATATGAGGAATATAAGTTGAATCAATGAGTACGGTGCTTAAGGGGAAAGTATAGTTGAAAGAGTATTCCAGAAGTGTGGCTAAGCTTGAAAGTAAGGAGTTGCATTGCCTAAAGCCTAGTAATTCTATCATGGCTAATGATTTACCTGTCTGGTTTAAATCTTGCCATATTATTAGAATTTCTTAGAATATTGTTGGAGAATACTTCATGTAAGTATGAGCAGTCAGTATGATTCAGTTTATAAAGCCTACGATTCGGTTTAGTGATCAAGCAGATATGCTCCTATAGATTTCTAGCATTCCGTTTAGTCCTATACCCAAAGTCTCGCAAGTAGGGCCATCCCAAGAGGTAATTTTTTTTGCTTTATGTACTTTGCGAATAAAGCTTAGTTCATGCAGTATGCATCAGTTTCAGATTAAAATATTAAGTCATGATTCAGTTTGTAAGTATCCTCTGTATCATCTCTGTCTTTTACTAGTATTTCAACCAAATAAGTATCATTCGAGAACAAACGATCCCAAAGAAGGGGGGATGTTGTAAAACCGCAAATTTTCTTGTCATAAACCTCTCATTCTTTTCTCACGAAATCAGATCCAGCCTAAAGTAATGGTTACTCAAAAGTTGACGCTCTCATTTCTATATCAGCCATATAACTATTTTCATGAAAATTCAGGCACTTGTAGTTCAGTTTAGAAGCTTAGTATGCTTAAGATTAAGTTATTCAGTTTATTCCAGTTGTGCATGATAGCTTATAACATCATATTGCTTAGAATATTTAGCTTAATTTTTCCTAACTTACATTTGTTCCAAGAAATGCCAAAGATTAGGTTCAAGAATGAATAACTATTATTTCATAGGGAGTTTTCCATATTTAGACCTTTCATTGTGTGAAAAATTGAATAACCTTTCCATCAATACCAAATTCACCTAATTTTGATACCTGAGCGAAAAGTTATAGCCATTTTAGTGTGAGACATTAAGCTGCCGTGATTGTAGTGCGTCACGCTGAAGGGCCGAATTGCGATACGGTTTATGAATTTTTTCTTCAAATTAATGAGGGGCAATGGGGTCTTTTTCCCCCTCAACCGAGGTCATAAATACAGAGGATTAAGTGTGATATTGAGCAAGTTACAACCTTTTTTTCATCAAATTCTCTCATCTAGAAACCCTAAGTTTCATCACCCAAATTCAAGAATCTCCTAAAGTTCACCATTAATTTTCCAAGTTGGGTCAAGATTCCAAGTTCTTAGTTCAAGAACTCTAAGAACCCTCCTTCAAGAGTTCAAATATCATCTCATAAGCAAGTTATTCATCCAAGTTTATCATCTAAGGTATGTGGGGTTTGAACAGGAATAACTCTTTCGTTCTTGTGCCCAAAATCTTAATTTAAGTTATAAATTTCTTAATTTTGATATGATTTTCATGAAATTTAAGTTAGGGTTTATACCCAATTCATATTGTTTG
>NW_025859999.1:81789-91938 GCF_002878395.1 Capsicum annuum
TTACAAACTTGGTGTTAGAGCACAGAGTTCAAGAGTCCTAGGGTGTCTATGAAGCCGTGTTTAGTAGAGCCTTACGGAACAGTACGGAGACGTCTGTAGTTTCTTAGAGAGGATACAAGGCATATAAGAAATATCTCCATTATTTTAAGTCTTAAATTGTGCTATTAAAAGGTTCTCGAAGAAACTTATAAAGATTCTTATCTTACTCTATTCAGGACATGTCTACCTTATTTTCAAGATATCAGAAATAGTCAAGCTTAAGTCTTTATTGATAAAGATTTCTCAGAAAGTCTCCACAGATAGTTATGGCATTGTAAGCGAGCTAGAAAGTATCCCATCAATGCTTTTGAGTTTTAATGATTGAAGTGCTTTATTCATGTTCATAAAAGTTGTGTACTAAGACCAAGAAATATGTGCTTTCAGATTCCTTCTCAAAATCCATAATATAAATCTGTACTTCCCTATCTATGTATTATTCTTGAGATAGCATGATCAACAAGTTCTAATTTGCTCTCCTGATAATGCTCTCAGGCTTGTTAGCAAGAATTTTTAGAAGTTTCATAAAGCAGCTTGAGTGGAGCCTTCTAGTGTGTTATAGGCCATTTAAGTTTAAATTCATGTCCTCTTTCTTATGAGCCATTTATTTAAGATAGAGCTAGATGTGTATTCTTGGATCATATAATATTGTGTGTCAAGTTTCTATCTCTTGTAATATGTAACAGCATCTTCTGGTTTTCCTGACGACAAAATCTTGATGACTTATCAAATATTTGACGACATGTCATAAATGTCGTCACGTCTATACTAGTAATCATCATGTTTTGCTTTGAGTTGACAATAATTTTGTCGCCTTATCACAGTTGTGAAGACATATCAAAAATGTCGTCACACTTCACTTCACTTCTTCAGATTCCTTCTAAGCTTGATGACAACTTTGATAACCAATCACCAGGCTGACAACGCGTCAAAAAATGTCATCAGAGACACTTCAGTTCATTTGCACCAGATTTCACTTGGTTTATTCCTGTTTCCTTTAATTTCTACCCCTATCACTTACACCTGCATTAACACAACAAAAACAATCAAATATAACAAAAGTTGCTTAAGACTTCACAATTAATTAGAGTTAAAAGCCTCAATGTGTTAGCATCTGCTCACACATCAATGACAAGGATAGAATAGCTCTCTCCAACGTGGGCAAGACATTGAACTCCATGTAGCTCACATGGTTTATGTCTATTAGAATAAAATCCCAAAAGAAGTTCCCTACTCTCTTCAAGATTAAGTAAATATATTTTGAAAGTTAATATTTTAAGTTCTCCAAAGTTGTACGTTCCAAAGTCTCTAAAAGTGTTACTGTCTTAAAGTTCCTTAAGTTTTAAAGAAGTTCTACTCACCTGAAGATAAAAGCATGAGTTTTTGAAAGTGTTGTTTAAAGATTCCTTTAGCTCATAATTTTTAGAATAAGAGGAGAATACAGATTTTTGAGTTAAGTATGATGACTCACGAGATTTATATTACTTGTTTTACCATTCATGATTTATGAGATTTACATTTCATATGTATTCAAGCCATGTGAGTCATTCATATTTGCAATCATGATTTAAGTAAAGAGTAACGATGTTTTTCATTTAAATGCATACATTCCCATATACTCGGTACATCCTCAAAGTGTTGATCCACATATATGTCTATGTGCTACATTGTCTTATAATATAGGTACAAGTCATAGCTCACATACCATAATCATACAGGTTGCAGCTTCTTGCCAGCAGAGGATGAGCCCTTTTTATTCAATGGCTCAAGTCAGTCAGAGTTTGTGTAGTATTGTATTTTCTTTATTCAGTCATATTGTGTTAGGATAGTTTAGAGTCATGACCCAACTATCTATAGTCAATACTAGTTGAGGCTTTTTAGACAGTCAACAGAGTCAATGTATTTTATTTTAGTTTGGTTGCAAAAGCAGAGTAGTAATCATCTGAACTCAATTTGTATTGATCAGATTTAGAAAGAGTCGTCTTCAATCTATTTTGTGCAATTTTATGCATTTATTTCAGTTGGTTTTGAGTAATGCCAGTAGAAGGGTTATCTTGGGGTCACTTGTGGCTCTAAGCATCGTGTGACATCTCAGTACCTATTTTTGGGGAGTTACAATACTTTTCATCCATATCTGTGCAACCATCCCATACCAGCTAATAGGCATAGCTACATACTAGTGATAGGCTATGTGCGTACAGGAAATAATACAAAGTACACAATCAAAAGCACAATATCATTATCATAACCATCTCTATCATAGCTTTCTTCATCATGACCATCATCAGTGAATTAACTCTAGCCTGGAGGGGTACCAATATGTCATCATAGTATCCTCCGGCCTTGCCTGGTATCAATATCACATTACAATATCCTTCAGCCTTGCCGGATATCAATATAGTATCATAATATCTTTTGGCCTTGTCGGGTATCAATATGGCATCACAATATCCTCCGACCTTGTCGGGTATCAATATAATCATAAGCATCAATATACATATATTTATAGACTAATAATAGGTGTACGGGCTCAAAACATGGAAAAAGGAGGGTAAATCTACGATCCTATTAGTATACACATAATCATAATCTTATCATCATAAAGCATCTCTCCTGTCGATACTTTCCGACTATTCGATATTTACTAACCAACACTTATTATCATTAAATGCTTAGTTTGCTAGTCTTCACATAAGCTCTAATTATTAGCCTAAACATTATCGTTAACATAATCCTTATTCATGGGATAACAACTAGACATTGTTAATAGGTAATCAATACTCAAAATCTAGTCAAGATTCATCACTAGACCATAATCGCTATTTATCCACTAATCATCATTATCAACTAATCAACCTATAGTCGTTAATCATTACTTGTCCATACATTACAATTTATTATCTAACCATCTTACTTTAGTTAACACCATTCATTAATTAACCATTGTTTACCAACTAATCCTCGTTAAACAACTAATCCTCGTTTACCAACTAATCATCATCATTATCAAGTCATTTCTTATCACTAACAAATCTTATTATCTAACCTCATTGATACACACATCAAGGTAAACAACTAATCGATACCATAAACTAAGTCATCAAGTGCTATAGTCACCTAATAGACAACTAACTACCACATAACTTAACCCTTAATTAGGAAGAATAGACATAAGATCATATTTCATCTAGAATCACATTAGTTACTGATATAATAATCATGAATGTACCAAATCTATGCATGCCATCACCATTATTCAATCATTAGAACAATAAGCATCATACCGCGTCTTTCTCTATCCCATATTGGAGAGATGTGTACACAGACATATATATGCATATTCATAAACTGTAATAGCATCCTTTACAAGGATAAACACTTGGCGGATATCCAACTAATATCATAACATGACCCTCGGCCCAATATTATGTCCGAAATAACCACCACATCATAATCACGGCCTTCAACCCATATACATATTCTAAACTCGTATCGATAATCATATTTGTAAGACATAGCATATCTCTAATCACATCACATATAAAAGGCATCTCACATCTAGGAGGCACAACATCTATTGGTATATAATTATCTCTCATATATGAGGCATCTCACATCTAGGAGGCACAATATCAGTAAGTATATAACCATCTCTCAAATAGGAAGCATCTCATATCTAGAAGACATAATATCAATAAGTATATAATCACCGTTTATATAGAAGGCATAACATCAATAAACATGAAATAATCTTTAAGATATCTCATATCAATAGGTCATTCATCATGACTTATGAGGAATGTCACCTTTCTCGGCCAATTGTCATATCTAAGAGAAATATCGTCTCTATAGGTCCAATAATCATAAAAAAGGAGATAGCATCTTTATAGGCCTGACATCACATCTAAGAAGGGATAGCATCTCTATAGCCCCAACAATTATATATAAGAGAAATAGCATCTCTATAGGTCCAACAATCATATCTAAGAGAAATATCGTCTCTAAGGACCTAACATTATGTCTAAGAGGAAATATCATCTCTACAAGCCAAATATCAAGTCTAAGTGGAAATAACATCTCTATAGGTCAAACATCGTATCAAAAAGAAAATAGCATCTCAATAGTCCCAAATATCATTATCCAAGGAAAAATACATCATTATTCAATAAGCCACGAAGTTACCTTATACTAAGGTTTTCTAGTCTTAACAATGCCTAACATCCACAATTAGGTCCATAAGGCTAACATAAGTCTTGGCCTAAGTGGGATGGACCATCCCACTTTTAATCCTCAATTTCCATAGTTAGACAAACCATGCCCCTAACTAGGATAAGGTATCTAATAAAACTTTAAGATGTCAAGTAAGCCATTACAAATTTTAAGAGAGGAAGTTGGTCTAGAAACTTAGGCATTTATGTCAATTCTACCCAACTTACGGTTCCAAGTTCACCACACTAGTCCAACATTGTTTAAATATACTAATCATACTCCAAAGCTAAAACCACATACCAAACATAGAATTTTATCATGTCCATACTACACATTAACCCAAACTAGGGATACAACAATATGATTCTAAAAGATTATATAAAGATACCATCTTATAAATTCAAAACCCTCATCTAATCCCCAAACATAAATAATCAAGGTAAGTCATTCTATCCTAATTAATCTTAGAATTGAAATTCCCATGTAATATTTATCACACATTATCTATGAAAAAGAGCAGACAAAAGCCTACTTGAAAGCCAAACCACAAAACCTCACATTATTCACCACATGCTCAACTTTACTTCACAATCCCTAAAATGCCAACACACCATCAAAATAGTAATCTACTCACAAATACGAGTCTAATGACACCCATATTGCACCATTGTGCTTCAGGTCCAAAAACAACACAAAAAACCCCAAGTGGGTTCCATGTAAAAGAAACATATTTCCGAGACCTACCCAATGTTCACACATGAACAAGGAATTATAACCCTGAAGAATTAGGCATACTTTGGGCTAAAATCAAGACCTAAGCTAAATTGGGGCTTTGGGTCCAAACAAAGAAATTCAACCATGAATTGAAATGATTCTTACCTTAAATTTGAAGATAATCACGATAAAAAAAGACAATCAAGCTCCCAAGTCTTCCACCATGATTAATTTGTGATTAGCTCATCATATTAGGGTTTCTAGGTCTCAATGGAGGAAGAAGATGGACAATTCTCATCAAAATGGGTGTATAAATAACCGTTCCCATTCCCTCAACTAGGGCGATCCACGCTTGCTTTGATCACAACATCATAATCGTGAGTCTCCTTCTGCAATCGCGGTCCTTTGCTATACTATATGACAACTAAAACTTGGAATTAAATTGCAAGTTTCGGCCAATGCCTTGGGATGCATCTAGAATCCAATATTTGCAAAAGAAATATGTAACCACACTAAATATGATATTCCGAACGCATTGATAAAGTTGGATTTTCAATCCTAGGTTGTTTCGACCCAATGTGGGTCGCACACCTAAACTTTTTAATTTTCAACTTTCCGATTAATCAGTCGAAATGAACTCGAGTGCATTGGGCATCGAACCAATAGTCAACCTAGTCTAAAATAGATATTCTGGATTTGTTAGTGTAATCAAAATTCACATCCAAGATCGTATCACTAAAGATTTCGCTCAGGGGCCATTTGAAACCAACAAAGACTTTAAAAATGAGAATTAGCTCTTAAAACTAAATGAACTATAAGGTGACTGAACTGTCGGTCCCAGCAAGTCATAACTGACTTGGGAAAGCTATAGAGAAGCTCATACGGTGGAAATAATCATATACATGGAAAATGACTTGAAGGGTCATTACATTATCCACAACTAAAAGGACTTTCATCCCCGAAAGTAAACGAATAGAAAGAATCTCAAAAGCTCAAAAGGATGAGGTACAGGCCCGCATAATCCTAACGTGACATCCCAGGTAACCTCAATGAAGAGAGAATACTTGCAAGGGATTTTACCATAAGTACCCCTTTTTTTTTCAAACCATCATTCTCATTCTACTTTCAAATAGCAAAAACGTAACTTAACCGCTAACTGGCATCCAAGTGACCTAAAAAAGCTGTTGCACGAATATCTAAACTACATCATGCTGATACCATATCTATATTCACCTAAATCAACATAGGTTATTCCGAGACAATACCAACCAAGTTTTGAGTCATGCCACTAAATCTAAATCCAAATATACACTCCCTTTACTATTTTGCACATGCTATCTACTCTAAGCTAGGAGGAAAATCACTTGAGTCTTACCTATGGAGTCTCATCACGGGGAACTCAAAGAACCAAAATTGATCTACTGAAGGTCATATGACAAAAATAAGGATAAGATCATAAGGCACTATCAGGTGACACAAATGGAGATAGTCAAGGAATGCAATCCATGCCAATGTTGCAACTAGTCCGAATAAAAATCAGACTAAAATCTTAAAATCCAAGGTATAATTAGTCATCACTAAATATTTCACTCCAGGATGTCTTACCTACCAAGAACAAAGCCATACTGAATCCAACCCAAGTATATTACTCCCACTGAGTAAATCATCCTAAATTTCCCCAAGAAAACTAAAATTGAGGTCAAAATAGAAACAACCAATATTGGGCACATGGGCTATCATCTGAATACTTATCAACTATAATCTAACCAATGTCGAGAAGATCTAATAGGCAATCACAGAGTAGGTTCAACTATCTTATAAATTAAATTTGAACAAAGGCAAGTGTAAAACAAAAGCTACACACAAGCTCAACATACCAAGCTGAAATCTCGATACCAAGGATGAATTGCTTAATCTCAACTACCCCAACAAAACTCAAGGATGGGTAGGCATTAATTCTCCAAATCTATCACAACTTCCAAATGGCTATTCTGAGGCGTCGAGTAAAAATTAAACCAAAAAGACTTTATCATTACCGACCATTCAAATCGTCTTTATTATCTAAATCTAACATATCTAAGATAAATCCCACCAAGCTACAGTAGAGAAATATCTGATGGACAATAATTACCACAGGGATAAACATCGACTAAAAACACAAGCAACCACTCAATCCTATCTAGAGGGTATGAAATATATCCATAAAATAGAATCATGCCAAAGGATAAATCACCGGTTGAAAATACAAATAACTTACTCCATAATAGCTGGAGGGAATGAACTATCCAAATATACTCAAAAACATACCAAGGCTGAAAAGCACACCTGTATTGCTAAAACCTCTAGCAACTCAGAGAAATTAGCTGACAACTAATTAATCTAACACTCTATCACAAAAATGAATAGCCATAGGCATATATCATCAAGTAGAAACACACCACCAAGCCTCATTAGGACGCACAAACTCTAAAATGGGGATCTCCTGTATCCACCCAAAAATCATATCATCAAGAAAAAATATGCCAATCTCTAAACCAAGGTCAAAGTCAAAAACGCTAACAAAAAATCAATGACTTGAGATAAAGAATTTTCAACTTACCAACTCATGAAGCGATTATAGGAAAGGCCACTTACCTCTAACTTTCCAACTCCACTAGACAAAACTATGACAATAACAAAAGATTATCTGATCCCCACACTAATAATAGGGCAAACCATCCCAAGGGAACGAACCCAACAACCTTATAAGATGAATCACAACATCTCAATATCAATATCAAAATTATTATCAGATAATGGACTAGCCATAAATAAAGAATGAATCCAAAAATTGGTCGAGATCAACATAGGCTATATTGAAAAGAATAGCCAAGGAAAAAACCTTCACAACCCATAAGGTAAGTCTAAGGATCCCATACTAAAAAATGGGCGATACAACTAAATCACCGACCCTAGAATCATAATAGAGACACAGAAGGTCAACCTACCTTTGACATCACAATACATTTATGAATTAATCTAATACAGCTAATGAAGAGAGAACACAGTTAACCTCACCGTGCTAGGTGAAAAAAATTATTACATTGGGCTATATCTACTCAAGCAACCGAATAACATCAAAAGAAAATAAAAGTTTAACTAGATAACACTAGTTTATATAGCTACCCAACAAGAATCAATAACATCAAGTAATAATATCAAGCAATATCAATAACCTCATGTAGTGGTAGCAACAGCAATAAGAATATCAAAATTAATATACTGAATAGGCAGTTCCAAAATAAACATCAACATCATGTACCACTTAAAGGCCAAAATAGGGCTAATGTTTCAAGATAAATGGAACTCAAACCCAAAAAACTATACCTTAAAGGGAAAATATCCATACAGATCTACTCCATCCACTACTAAAAGAAATAAACCATGGAGTAGTAACATAATGATAAAATCATTAATAAGGAACATAATGACTGATATCAATTCATCTTGGTATATAATCATCAATGGATATAGAAACCCTAATACATATAACAAGAGATAAATATAGGAGATACAAGCACACTGTAACACCCCGATTTTCTAAATCAGAATATTATATGGTGCTCATGACCCCGAAGGACTATAAGCTAACCCATTACTAATATCTATACCTGTACACCACATAATATAATATAAAAATATAGAAACATGTACAAAATGTCCATAAGGTTCAAATCTGAATAAACATCTGATAAGCCAATGTCTGAAAATGATATAACAATACCAAAACAAATCTAAAATAACTGTCTGATATGCTATAGTCTGGAAAGCCTCTAAACTATCTGAATAAGGAGTTGATGGGACATGTCCCCAATGAACTCCATCTAGCAACTGAACTAAAATAGTAAATGAAGAAATAATCTTATAGTCCTCGAATGAGAAGCACTAACTGTAAACTCTGAACACCGGAATGCTACTGTTGATCTAGAGCTCGTGCCTCTGAACCTATGGTGTAACATAAGAGAAAGAACCATAGCGCAAATACATTAGTATTCCTGAATATATTGAGTATACGAATGAGAAAGGCTAAATGCAAAGGGTTATATACACGAATAATACTGACTGATATAAACGTGAGAATACATAAATGCATACATAACTGTAATTGAACTCGTGGAGATACTGACTACTAAGTCTGAATATTGAATACATGATTGTACTGATACTGAGATATTGAATAGATGAACAACTATTTTTGACAGTTTGAATTTTGAGGAACTAGTCTGTTGACTGTGTCTTATAGTCCTGGAGCTGAATACTGATATAATGAATTCTGATAGCTAATGTAACTGATAACATGAGTTTTGTGAACTGATATAACTAATAGCATAAGTGACTGTATATGATAGTCCATATATCTAAAGAAGCTATCTAAGTTTCTTTCTATTTCTGAGTAAACTGTATCTGATAGTTTGGAAATCTAAAGAACTATCTGAGTTCTTTTACTGAGACTGAGACTAAAACTGAGACTGTGGGAAGTATTTATCTAACCAACATGCCCCAATAATGTATATAGCTAAGTTGGGGTCAAGTTTCTACCCCAACTGGAGGGGTGTCAATACCGCGCCACTGGTAAGGACAACTGTGAGTGACCCTTATCTGGCAAGTACTCAAATAAGAATGGTGGAAACCCTATACTGATAGGTTAAGCCACCTCATCAACCCTAATTTGATAGGTTTAGATATCTTAACCTACGCTGTCTATGTAGTTCTTGAACACAAGGATGACTGCTAAGAATCACACCCTGAACTGGCAGGTGAGTTCCCATCCTTGGGTTCACTCGGTGCTAACTTCTACTCCTATCTAAAGGACACCGAACTGAATAACTAAGATGAACTAAATAACTTAACAGAACAGATTAGCTTAACTGATGCTGATTAACTGGACTAATACTAGTGGTATTATTTAGCGGAGCTAAACTAAGTTTACTAGATTCCGATGATAGATATAATATACTGAGTTCTGAGGAATGGTTTAGAGTACTGAAGGGACTGAGATTAACTATGAATACTGAGGTTTCTGAGATTACTGAGCATTGAGATTACTAAGATTACTGGAGTACTGAGATTACTAAGATTACTGAGTTTTCCTGAGTCACATGATTGACTGAATTCTATAGATCATGGCTTGACTGAGAGTATCATGATAAC
>NW_025859999.1:92038-110243 GCF_002878395.1 Capsicum annuum
CCATCAATAACAATCCATAATACATGAGTGAGGGATTTCATGAAGTACATGGTCATCATAATAATAACATGAATAGGAATGCTGATAATCAAGTCATAAATATCATATTCTAATATCATGGGCATTCTGACAATATATACTATTCATAACAATAGCATGGAAACCATTTAAGCATAAAGGAATGGCAAACATGTAACATTTAGTTCATATTGTAATAATTTGGGGATAACTTATGTGATACTTCAAAATCATGTTCTTGTTCATAGCATGGAAAGCATATATACATACTATGAATCCATTCCCCAATCATCATGTACATTCCATTAACAGATATATTGCACAACAATGACAAGTGAGCTCTTTGAACATAATAGACTAGAATGAATTTATCATATAGTTCACACCTAAGTTATAATACATGATTTTTATCAATCTAGGCATTTTATCAAACACTTTAAAAGCTCAATATTGGACATAGATGTACTTTAAAAATTTAGAAATCTTGAACCACCCAAATTCATGGGTTTCCAAGTAACATGCCCATACACTTCTTGGAAGCATATTTAGATACCATCTTGAAACACTATTAACAACCATCAATATGAATATAATCACACAACAACATAAAGATCATAATTTATTATTTAAAACATAGTTCTTGATCTCCAGGGATGAAAGGGATCCATGGATAAACACTATGCATACCTTATTTCTTAATTACATGAAGATTGATGGAGAGAATTACTTGAACTTAAATCTTCTATGAAAATCCTAGCTTGTGTTATTGAGAGGATTTTGAGAGAAAGACTATGTTATGGTGAAATATGGGCTTAATTTCATGTCTAGGAATTATATAGGGGTGTGAAAAGGACCATTTTTCCCAAAAATGGATTTTTTAAGTCACCTGGACTACAACATGTGCGGCGCACACTTTATTGCACATATTAGGGTGTGCTTCGTACACCTTATCGCACATATTAGGTTGTGCATCGCACACCTTATGGCATACTTTAGGTTGTGCATCGTACACCTTATGTTAGGCAACATGCTCCATTTTGCAAAGTCATAACTTCTTGCTCGAGTGTCAGATTTTGGAGAAATTGGTATCGTTAGAAAGCTAATTCAAAGAGATTTCATTTGATATATAGTAGTCCCTCTAATTCAATATATACAAGGAGTTACTACTAATTGAATTTGATCCAAGTTTTGATGCTCACTAAAACTTGAACGATAGGAAAACTTTCAACTTGTACTTGAGTTAAGGAACCTCTATGATCTAAATTCATGCTCAAATAAATTTCCATACTACAAAATTTATTAACACACTAAATAAACCTAGGATTCAAGGATTTTAGAATGTCTATGCAGAGGAATGACGAATTTTTATTCTAGTCCAAAATGTGGGGTATTACAATAGCTTCGTCTTAGGAATATTCGTCCTCGAATGAGAATGGATGAGATAAGAGAAAAGACAACTAATGTGAATATAGAGCATGAATTACTGATCATGATTTCATAGCTAGCATGATTGATAAGCTGAACATATCATACTGAACACGCATATTTGATGCATGCATAACTGATTTATAAGTACATGAGGGAGAGTACTAATAAGCTGATCATGCATATCTGATGCACGAATATATGACTGAACTAGCTCATGATCATGCAAATGAATATGAATTGGTAAAGATACCAAGGTTGAACTGGGAATTGAGCGTGGAGCAGAATACCAAGTTTGTATTGAAATTTGGACATGAGAATGAGTAAACTCAAAGAAGACTGCTACCATGAACTGAAAATACTGATGAGTTTGAGATTGATTACTCAATATGCATGAGCGGAAATATAAGAGCATAACTAAGTCTGGGACATAATACATGAACTGAACTCAGTCTGTAATGTGTGACATGGATAGAGTATCATATTATGGCTACACTGAGCTATTGAGTACATAGCTTACTGCTGAGTTTTGAAGCTAGAGGGTTGGCTCATAAGTAACACTTCTTCCAAGATAGATTTATCAAGGAAAATAACATATTGAAATCAAGAAAGTTTGGGGGATATAGTGTATCTCACCCTTGGGACACTATGTCCCTTACAGGATGATGGACTGACCTTGCAGAGATATTGAGAAAGTTGAGGCAATTGAAAAAACACCTAGGTACGAAATCATGACTGATTATTTGAGATGTGAAACTGAAGCGTGATGCACAAATGCATAGACATACTAACCTATCTGATTAAATGAGTAATTGGTAATTGAATGCTGGGTATGCAAGACTGAATTGTACTTAATCTGAGTAGCTGGGCTGAGCCCATAAATTATTATGTATATGAGAAAAGACTGACTGAGTAACATGAGGTAAATGATCATGGATTTCATGAAAGCTATATTTTTTAAAAATGCAGGACCAAGCATATTAATGATTTGGAAACATTCCATAGACTGAGGTATTGAAATACCTATAACTGAGTAGCTAATAATTGTATGCTATGGTCAAGAAAGTCTAAAACTAAACTGAAGTATGAAGCTTTACACTGAGATAAGGATGGGTCGGGAATCGCCTTCCCAAACTGCTTTCTGTACATACTGGCACTACTACTGGAATCTGAGAGCCTGACTTGGTTACTTGATCTATCATCTCTCCCTTAGCTTTAAGCCATCATCATAAGTCTGTGAACACTAAACTAATCTTTGAACTGCACTAAAATCATCATCATATACTTACACTCAAATCATCACATACTCACCTTACTAAACATATTATCTGTCTCTATTTCCTCACAAACTACTAATATCAGATTCAAACTTTCATGCTTAATTTCATGTCAATAAACTTAAATTTCTAACTCACACTATTCAAGCCTATTGATTTATTATAGAACAACTATCCCTATGAATACATATCTATTCAATCTGGATATTGTATCCCAACTTGTCTATTGCTAAACTCCTGGGTTTATGCTTCTAACTTTGGGTCACATACTATCATAGGATTTTGAGAAGGGATCTAATGGTATATCTAAATTTGGGTTTGAGAATGAGTTCTCATGATCATGAATAAGATCCGTAAAACTTTAGAACATAACTTAACTGATAGGATACTGTCTAAGAAATCCCTATCTTTAGGACATGAGCTTTACTATTTCTGTTACCTTGAAAGTAAGGTGGAATTAACATTAGTGAAGCATGATCAGAATCTATATGAGTTTCTTAGAAAACCTTGCTATGGCATGATCTGAGACATGAAAGAAGGGAAATTATTCCTAAAACATCTCATAGCCTCTTGCACATAAGTGTGATGCACAAAACATGCATGTACAAGACTCTACTAGATCTGGCTTTCAGATTTCCTAGGACTCTATTGAACCTTAGGCTCTGATACCAAGTTTGTAACACCTTGATTTTCTAAATCGAAATGCTACACAGTGGTCATGACCCCGAAGGACCACAAGCTAACCCATGACTAATATCTATACCTGTACACTGCATAATATATCATGAAAATGTGGAAACATATACTGAATGGCCATAAGGTTCAAATCTAAATAAATATCTGATAAGACAATGTCTGAAAATGGTATTACAATACCAAAACAAATCAGAACTAACTGTCTGACAGGCTATATTCTGGAAAGCCTCTAAACTTTTTGAATAAAGAGTTGATGGGACCATGTCCCCAACTAACTCCATCTAGCAACTGAACTAAAATAGTAAATGAAGAAATAATCATATTATCCTCGAATAAGAAGGACTCACTGCAAACTCTGAACACTAGAATGCTACTGCTGACCTAAAGCTCGTGTCTCTAAACATATGGTATAACATAAGAGAAAGCACTATAGCACAAACGCATCAGTACGGTCTGAATGTACTGAGTGTACGAGTGAGGTAGGCTAAATGCAAAGGGTTATATACATAAACAATACTAACTAATATGAACGTGAGAATACATGCATGCATACGCAATTGTAACTGAACTCGTGGAGATACTGCCTACTGAGTCTGAATACTGACAACATGAGTGTACTGATACTGAGATACTAAATGTATAAACAACTATTTCTGATAGTTTAAATTATAAAGAACTGGTTTGGTTGACTATGTCTAACAGTTCTGAAGCTGAATACTGATATTATCAATTCTGATAGCTGATGTGACAGTTAACATGAGTTTTGAGAACTGATATAACTAATAGCATAAGTGACTGTATCTAACAGTCCATAAATTTAAAGGAACTACCTGAGTTCCATTCTATTTTTGAGTATACTTTTTCTGATAGTCCTAAAATCTAAAGAACTATTTGAGTTCTTTTACTAAGATTGGGACTAAAACTGAGTATGTGGGAAGTAGTTTTCTAACCGATATGACCCAATAACACATATAGCTAAGTTGGGGTTCAGTCTCTGCCCCAACTGGAGGGTGTCAATACCGTGCCACTGGTAAGGACAGTTGTGAGTGAACCTTATCTGGTAGGTATTCAAATGAGAATGGTAAGAACCCTAAACTGATAGGTTAAGCCACCACATCAACCCTAATTCGATAGGTTAAGATGTCCCAACCTACACTGGCTATGTAGTTATAGAATACAAGGATGACTACTAAGAATCACACCCTGAACTGGCAGGTAAGTTTCCATTCTTGGGTTCACTGGGTGCTAACTTCTACTCCCATCTGAAGGACACTAAACTGAATAACAAAGATGAACTGAATAACTGAACTGAACTGATTAGCTGAACTGATACTAATTAACTAGAATGATACTAGTGGTATTATTTAGCGGAGCTAAACTAAGTTTACTGTATTCTGATGACTAACAGAATGTGCTGAGTTCTGACTGAATGGTTGAGAGTACTGAAGTGATTGAGATTAATTATGAATACTGAGGTTGCTGAGGTTACTGAGCACTGAGATTGTTGAGATTACTGGACTACTGAGATTACTGAGATTACTGAGTTTTCCTGAGTCACATGACTGACTGAATTCTATAGATCATGGCTTGACTAAGAGTATTGTGATAACATGACATATCTCTAGGCACATAGCTATATTTTTCGGATACAAGTACCCCCAGGACTCGATGGAAGGAAACTGACACTACTTGACTTTCTTGAGTACATGACCATCAATAACAATCCATAATACATGAGTGAGGAATTTCATAAAGTACATGGTCATAATATATAACATGAATAGGAATGCTTATGATCAAGTCATAAATCTCATATTCTAATATCATGGGCATTCAGACAACATATACTATTCATAACAATGGCATGGAAACCATTTAAGCATAAGGGAATGGCAAACATGTAACATTTAGTTCATATTGTAATAATTTGGGGATAACTTATGTGATACTTCAAAATCATGCCCTTGTTCATAGCATGGAAAGCATATAGACACACTATGAATCCATTCCCCAATCATCATGTACATTCCATTAACAAATATATTGCACAAAAATGACAAGTGAGCTCTTTGAACATAATAGACTAGTATGAATTTATCATATAGTTCACCCCTAAGTTATAATACATGATTTTTATCATTCTAGGCATTTTATCGAACATCTCATATGCATAATATTGAGCATAGGTGTACTTAACAAATTTAGAAATCTTGAACCATCCAAATTCATGGATTTTCAACTAAACGCGCATACACTTCTTGGAAGCACGTTTAGATACCATCTTGAAACACAATTAAAAACCATCAACATGACCATAATCACACAACAACATAAAGATCATAATACATTATTTAAATTATGGTTCTTGAGCTCCACGGATGAAAGGGATTCGTGGATGAACACTACGCATACTTTATTTCTTAAATTGATGAAGATTAGTGGAGAGAATTGCTTGAACTTGAATCTTCTATGAAAACCCTAGCTTGTTTTCTTGAGAGAATTTTAAGAGAAAAAAATGTTTTGGTGAAATAAGGGCTTAATTCCATGTTTAGGCATTATATAGGGGTGGAAAAAGGACCATTTTTCCCCCAAAAAGGACTGTTTAAGTCACCTGGACTACAATATGTGCAGTGTACACTTAATCACACACATTAGGGTGTGCATCAGACACCTTATCACACACATTAGGTTGTGCATCGTACACCTTATGGCATACTTTAGGTTGTACGTCGTACACCTTATATTAGGCAATGTACTCCACTTTGCAAAGTCATAACTTCTTTCTCGGGGGTTGGATTTAGGCAAAATTGGTATCGTTAGAAAGCTAATTAAAAGAGCTTTCATTAGATATATAGTACATTCTATAATTCAATATATACAAGGATTTATGACCGATTAAAGTTAACACAAATTTTGATGCTCACTAAAACTTGAACGATAGGAAATCTTTCAACTTGTACTTGAGTTAGCGAACCTCTATGATCTAAATTCATGGTCAAATAGATTCCCCCACTACATAATTGATTACCATTCAAGGATTTTGAAACGTCTACGCATAAGAATGACGAATTTTCATTATAGTCCAAAATATGGGGTATTGCACACACCAATCATGGTGACATCCTTAACTACATTCTTGATTGACACAGGGAAAATAAAATCTGAACCGGTCCAACTCGGACCGAAGGACTGAATCATTAACTGAGGTACCACACACACTATCTCTAACTAAATATGCCACAATATCATAAGGCTGATATAAATGAACTAATTGACTGGAAATCCCATGTTTGGGACATTCTCTAGACTACTAGTCGGTCTCTCTACTATTGTAGCAACTCCTAGAATCAATAGAGAGAACACAAACTGAACCCAAATGACTGGCCTACTAAATCTGAAAGAAATCTGCAAAAATATGCCCATACTCCCAAAATAATAGTCTATCTCAAGAACTCTAGGTTGGCGGGGAATATGTGCTAACTCTAGACGATCATCTATATCATATCTGGGGCATTCTCAGAACTGGTGTCTCATCATGACATAACCAAACTAAGATCCTAGAATAATTTGCGATACTGCCTCTCATAATCTAAAATGGTCTCCATTGCTCAAAGAACCATAACACACTTTGCTAGTTTGATGGGGACTCTACCCACTATGATCATCATGACTAATCTGAGAACTACTCGTTGTATGGAATATGGTCTGCGTAAAGCTAATGGGCTGCAGGTGAAACGGAACTCTACTAGAAGAATCCTCATTGTTGGATAAGATACCAATAGCACTTTACTAATGGCGTACCTCTTGCCTCCATTTCCATAAGTCTCCATACATGCTCTCTATGGTCCTCTCAAAATCAACAACCTGAGAAAAGAAAGATTCGACTACTATCAAGTGCTTCAAAGCCAAATAGGGTGACAATACTAACCCTCTAACATATCCATGCACCGATGTTGGGTCAAAATGATGTAGCATAGAAAAATGCCTAGACTATACGAGAAATCTAATTTCGTACTCAAAACTGGTAAAGAACCCTGATGAACACCAATAGACTCAACTCTGGTCTGAGGGCTACTTGATGAATCAAATGTCGTCTATGATTGAGAGGGATCTACAACATGAATCGAATTCCCAATGCTGAACCTTAAAGTCTAAACTAGTCACAGGTTCAATTGGAGCCTAAGCTGGCCCAAATCTTTGTTTTGGTTGCCGCTGAAGATCTTTGATAGCTATATTTGGCTCTCAAGTCTGATGTAGTGCTGAATCTTTAGAAATACGTGTTGAAGTCTCATCCACATCTATCAACAAGGTTGATTATCCTTTGGGGATAGAATAGAGTCAAAGAATATGTTCAAGGTTCATAGGCATGCGGGCACACGATAAGGAGTCAAGAAGTGAATTTCCTAAAGTATCCCTGCAACCTCCCAAAGATAGGTTATAGAAGTCTCCGTACCGATCAGCAAGACTACTAACACTTTGCTCTAGTAGTAATGCATCGATGAAACCTAGGCTATAATACCAATTTCTCAGGTCATGATGACGCTTACCATAACCTACTATTAAATAAGCCAACCCATAGTCCGGAACGTCTAGTAGTGGACCATCAAGAATATAAGGAAAAAAGTGCAAAATAAATGAAATAAAGATCAATACATAATAGAATCCTAAAACCTGGTGGTATTAGCACAAGAGCTTCTAATATCACAAGAGCACAAAAGTTAAACAACAATGGACCTACACTGATACAACTTATCACCAAACATTATATAGAGATTAGTCAATACAAAAGACTGAGATAAGTAATACTTTAAATGTTAGGAGCTCACTCTAAGTCTCCAAACCATGTCTGCTCTGCATGATGAACACATCAATGATTATAATTCGTACTATGTTCTTCAGGTTGTAAAAGTGTAGTATGAGTACCAAACAAATGGTACTTAGTAGGCAACTACCAACTGAGCTCCAAAGATAAATCAAACATATATAACATATAAATAGTATGGAAACTACACCTAAAAGTCCACAAATCATATAACAATTCAATGAGAATAATAAGAGACAACTATCCTGTTCAAGTCCAAGAGTCTAACATACTAAAACTAAGTAAGTATCAGGGTGAACTATCTTATTCCAGCAACAATTAATAGATGTCAATACTATACCGTATATCCCAGGCCAATATACAAATTAAGAGCGAAGGATAATATTTATGGAAATATACAAATTAAGAGCGAAGGATGATATTTACGGAAATATACAAGGCCAAGAAACATCTTAAAGCATAACCTAGATCATCATATCCTCATTCTAGGACCTTATTAAAATATTCCCAGGATTTAATACTATCATAACTAGGGCTTCTAATCCACGTGCCTAGACATGAAATAATTATGCATAATAGCGTAATCATAAGATAGAAGAAGTCGTAGACATACCTCAAATATTGATACCGAATCAATGAAAAATCTATAATAAGCTAGCCATAATAATGATCACAACAATTATACTAACAATATCAATAATAATTTGAATAATTGTCTATTTCGGATAACCAAAGACCTAGTCGAGTCTATGCGTACCCCCACTGGCTTAAACTTAGAAGGTTCAATCAATATATAACAACACAAGGCATAATATTCACCCATATCTATGCAACCAACCCATACCGGTTGATAGGCATAGGTGAATACTCGTGATAGGCGATGCACATGCAGGAACGAATGAAAAGTACACAATTAATATCACAATATCATCATCATAGTTATCTCTACCATAACTGTCATCATTATGACCATTGTCATTGTAATCAACCTCCAGCCTTGATGGGTATCAATACATCATCATAGTATCCTCCGACCATGTTGGGTATCAATATCATCATCACAATGTCCTCCAGCCTTGTCGGGTATCAATAAGTATCACAATATCCTCCGGCCTTGCCGATTATTAGTATAATCATACACATCAATACCCATGTATTTATAGACATAAAATAGGTGCATGACTCAGGATGTGAAAAAAGAATGGCAAATCTACGAGCCTATTTGTATACTCATAATCATAATCTTACTATCATAAAAATGTCTCTCTTGCTGATACTTTCCAACTATTCTATATTAGCTAACCGACGCTTATTATCATTAAACCACTAGCTCGCTAGTCTTTACATGACCTCTAATTATTAACCTATATATTAGCCTTCATATAATCCTTATTTGTGGGATAGCAACTAGTCATTGTTAACAAGTAGTCAATACCCAACATTTAGTCAAGATTCATCACTAGACGATGATCTCTATTTATCCACTAATCATCATTATCAACTAATCAATATATAGTCATTAATTATTACAAGTCCACACATTACCATTTATCATCTAACCATCTTAAATTAACTAACAACATTCATTAATTAACCATCATTACCAACTAATCCTCATTTACCAACTATTCATTATTAATTTCAAGTCATCTCTTATCACTAACATCTCTTATTATCTAGCCTTATGGATACACACTTCTCATTTAACAACTAATCGATATCATAAACTAAGGCATCAAGAGCAATATCCATCTAATAAACAACCAGCAACTACATAACTTAACGGATAATTAGGAAGAACAGACATAAGATCATATTTCAGCTAGAATCACATCAATTACTGATATAATAATCATGAATATACCAAATTAATGCATGCCATCACCAGTATTCCATAAGTGGAATAATAAGCATCATACCACATCTTTCTCCACCCCATACCAGAGAGATGTGTCCACAAACATATATATGTACATTTATAAACAATAATTGCATCCCTTACAAAGGTAAACACTTCCTGAATATCAAACCAATGTCATAATAAGACCCTTGACCCAATAATGTCCTGAATAACCACCACACCATAATTACAGCCTATATACACATCTAAAACTCATATCAATAATCATATTTATAAGCCATAACATATCTTAAATAATATCACATATAGAAGGCATCTTATATCTTAGAGGCATAACATCAATAGGTATATAATCATCTCTTATATAGGAGACATCTCACACCTAGCAAAAATCATATCAATAAGTATATAATCATCTCTCATATAGAAGGCATAACATCAATAAGCATGAAATAATCTTTAAGCTATCTCATATAAATAGGTCATAGATCATGACTTACAAGGAATGTCACCTCTCTCATCAAATTTTCATATCTAAGAGGAATATCATCTCTATAAGTCCAATAATCATAATAAAAAAGAGATAGCATCTCTATAGACCCAATATCATAGATAAACGGGGATAGCATCTCTATAGGTCCAACTATTATATATAATAAGAATAGTATCTCTATAGGCCCAACAATTACATCTAAGAAAAATATCATCTCTAAGGAACCAATGTTATATCTAAGAGGAAATATCATCTCTACGAGACAAATATCAAGTCTAAGAGAAAATAACATCTCTATAGGTCAAATGTCATATAAAAAAGGAAATAGTATCTCTATAGGCCCAAATATCATTATCAAGGGAAAAGTACATCAGTATTTAATAAGCCACGAAGTAACCTTATACTAAAGTTTACTAATCTCAACTCTGCCTAACATCTACAACTAAGTCCACAAGGCTAACACAAGTCATGGGCCTAAGTAGGCCAGACCATCCCACTTCTAATCCTCAATTTTCATATTTAGGAGAACCATTCCCTAAACTAGGCTAAGGTATCTAGTCCAACTTCTAGATAAAGCCACAACTAATTCTAAGGTAGGAACTTGGTCTAGAAACATAGGCATTTATGTCAATTCTACCCAACTGACAGTTCCAAGGTCACCACACTAGTCCAACAAGGTTTCAACATACTAAACATTCTTCAAACACATCCCAAACATAGAATTTCATCATGAACATAATACAAATTAAACCAAACTAGGGATAGGGAAATAAGATTCTAAAAGGTTATATAAACTTACCATCTTACGGGTACAAAACCCTCATCTAATCCTCAAACATCAATAATCAAGGCTAAGTCATTCTATCTATAATCAATCATGGCTCGCATTCACACATAATATATATCATACATCATCTACGAAAAAGAGTAGATAGAAGACTACCTAGAAGCCGAATCGCAAAACTTCACATCATGCACCATATGCTTATCTTCACGTCATAATCCCCAAAATGGAAACACACTATCGAAATAATAATCTACTTATTAATACGAGTCTAATGATACCCATATTGCACTATTATTCTTTGGGTGATAAAAAGACACCAAAAACACCAAGTTAGTCTCACATATGGAAAACACATTTACAAGGTCAACCCTAGGTTCACACATGCACAAGGAATCATAACGCTGAAGAAATAGGTGAAAATTAGGCATACTTTGGGCTAAAATCAACCCCTGAGATAAATTGGGGCTTTGGGTCTAAACTAAGAAATTCAACCATGAATTCAAAGGATTCTTAACTTAAATCTTAAGATAATCATGATAAAAGATTATAATCAAGATCCCAAGTGACCCATCATGACCATATTTGTGATTAGCACACCATATTAGGGTTTCTACGTCTAAATGGAGGAAGAAGATGGCCCATTATCATCCAAAATGGGCATTTCAATAACCCTCCCCAGGACCTTAACTCGGATAATCATGAACCCATGTATGCCTCAATCACGACATCATGATCGCGAGTCTCCTTCCCCGATCGTGGTCCTTTGCTGCACTATATGATAGTTGAAACTTAGAATTAAATTCCAAGTTTCGGCTAATAACTTGGGATGCATCTGAAATCCAATATTTTCAAAGGAAATATGTAACCAGACAATTCATTATTTTTGATGTGTTGGTAAAGGTGGATGTTTAATTCGAGGTTCTTTTGACCAAATGTGGATCCCACACCTAAAATTTTAATTTTTTAAATTTCTGATCAATAGGTCAAAATGAGCTCGAGTTCATTGGGACCCAAACCAATAGTCTACCTATTCTAAAATAGATATTTTGGATTTACTGGCGCAGTCAAAATTCATATTTGAGATCCTCTCAATAAAATTTTTGCACGGTGGCCATTTGGAACCAGCGAAGACTTCAAAATAGGGATTTGGTTCTACAAAGCAAATAAACTACCTGGTGACCGAGCCATCAGTCCTAACAAGTCATAAATGTCTTGGGAAAGTTATAGAGAAGCTCAAAAAACAAAAATAAGAATAAATATGGAAAATGACCTAAAGGGTCATTACATAGATGACCTTGAAAAAGAATTTCAACTATCCATCAGCTCCAGAATATTTATTTGAGGCTAAGGAAACCCTTCATTAAGGTTTTGAAGATTTAAAACTCATTTTTGGCTATTGAGAAGATTATGTAAAAAAATGGAACTCTATGTGTCGACCCCATGTTTAGTCAAAACTGTCTTGGATGAATGTTTTAATGGTTCCATTGAGCTCTCAGCAACGAATTTGGTATAGTACCATAGTATTTTTACACACACAGGGTTCTGAATGCATCCCGAGCACCCAATTAATGTCTGGTTAAGACATTATAAACATATGGTGCATGGAACTTGATAGAACCACATGAGCACCTATTGGGCCGCTTTAACGCTTAATGCTTAAGCACCCATGAGTCACTCTAGTGGCCCTAGCCCAATTGTTGGGGTCCACTTTAGAAGTCAATGTCAGCTATAGTGGTGCACACTTTAGAGCTATTAATGCCAGTTTACAGGCACCTGCCAAATGGTGCCAGACCACTTAAGAGGTCGAGATGCCACTTTAGTGGTAGGCACTTTAGCATCTAGGTCTCCTCTTTTATGGCATGCATATTTTTAATCCCATTTCCTCCATCTAATTTTCAACCATTTCTTCCATTATTTTCACACCAAATTGGGAGTTTAACTAGAGGAAAAAGTGGAAAATCTTCCATTAAAGCTAAGGTAAGCTAGCCTAAAACTCCTTGGTTATTTCCCATTAATTTTTCCTTCAAATTTTATCATAAATCATGGTAAATTCTTAGAAATTAGGTCTTAAAATTTGTGTGTTGATTTGAGACCCAATTCATTCCTCGTTTGTGCTTAACTTTTCAATGCACATTCCTTGTCCTTTGAGGGACCTCGCACTGAATTTAATTTTTGATTTCATTTGTAGGCCCTGTGGGACCCTTCTTGACCTAAATTTCAACTCGACCATTTATATTAAAATATGGATCTCGTTTTCCTTTTAAAAATGTGTATATTACAATTTTTATAGCATGATGGCATTTTGGTATCACAGAGAAGAGATGAATGATTTGGGGGCGATTCAAGGATTTGTTGTATGGCATCATTGTAGGATTCTTTCTACTCTTCTTCATGAGATAGTGTATTTTATATATGGAATTTTAGAATGGAATATTAGGGTGTGATTATGGGTAGAAAACCATGACTTAGCGTAATATATGAGTTCAGGGATAAAAGGGTGAATCAATCCTGAAGATGAAATACCTTTTATTCTTCTACGATCCTATTAACCTAGGTTTCTAGCATATATGTAATAGTTGAGTCTAATAAACCTTTAGTATAAATTTTACTACGTTACTCAATGGATTGTGACAGTTTCCCAAATTATTATATGGTTAGGTTAGATATGTATTACTGGGCCTAAAGTCATGATATGATATAAGTTGGATTTCGGGAAGTGATATATCCTTGTAAAGGACATGGTCGTAGTCTATAGAGGTTTTGAAGTATTCAATTATATTTCCTAGATACTGGTGATGGCATAAATTGATTCGATACTTTATTGCTCACCAAAATAGTAAATGGTATAGTTCCAACTAAAAATATGATTTTACTACAGTTTTTCTTAAAAAGAGATTTATTCCCACTTTTTACTTTAAAATAGATTATTTCATAATGGGAATTGTACCATATTAATGAATAATTTATGAACCTTTGAGACTAAAAATAATGTTTTAGAGATTTGGCCAAGATATATTTTGGTCCATGAGTTTACTAGAGAGATTTTGACCCTTTCTATACCTTTATGATGATTTAGCCCTGAAACTCTCCCCAGGCAGCTACTTTACAGATTTACGCACTCTTTTAGCCATTTTTCTAGTCTGTATATATGTATATACACATACACACATCTCCTCGGTACTGGATATAGTAGGTTGATGATGATGATGAGTATTGAAAATGTTGGATTGGGACCAGGTTATTGTATATGGGTACTCTCGAACCCCCTAGGGGCCACTTTATTTATGAACCATTGTACCAGAGAAGAGATGTCTCTATATGTACTACCCTTGCGAGCCACCCAGTTGGAGAAGGTGCACAAATTATGGCACTTGGTTAAATTATAATAGTATGGATTATATTTTGTGTTCATCATTGCATGTGTATTGCCTCTCACTAGTATGCAACTATATCTATCAGCCTTATGAGGGGTTGCTAGGTATAGGTGATGAGTTTAGCTTGTTATGTGATATATATTGATATGACCTTCTGGGTTTTGGGGCCTAGTTTAGGTATTGTTTATTCGGGTTAGTCAGTTATTGTATTATGTTATTAGTATGGTTAATTCGTGATAGGTTGATTATTGGAATGATACTAAGATTCGAGATATGATTCTAATTCATTTATCTTATGGTTATTTATTTACGCATGATTATCCTATGGTTAGACATTATGGTTTGAGACCCTGATTATGTTAGTACTAGTTCCTATAATGATTAGGAGGCTTTAAGCTAACAGTATGACTAATTTAGGTTGTACCTTTGAGTTATCCTTGTTTATGTATATGTATATATATATATATATATATATATATATCCATATGTAGTTATGGTATTACCATATATCCCACTTGATGTTACCCAAAATTACACCTTTAAGAAAGTTTAAAATGGTTGTTGTCAAATAAAAAACTGAATGAAGGTTGGGGTCGAACCATAGGGAATAGGCCGAATCTCTGTCACGAACTTGCTTAAGTAGCCAAAAAGTGTAGAAAAGTAAATGGTGGGATGTTTGTAAGAATAGTAATAGTAGTAATATGCCTTGATCAATTTAGGTTATAATCAATGTAAGAAAAATACGAGGACTGTGTTCCCCTTGACTTCCTAACTCTGTAGATTTATTATGCTTCGTCAAACTATCTCAATTCCTTGCATATAGAATCTGACAAGTTATGTATCACCAACCATCTTTTGAAAACCTTTGGTAAATTTCACTTATCACCTTATGAGTCTCAGAGTGTTTTCTTACTAACCTTTGTCCAAGATCATAGATTAACTATCTTCTTTTGGGTCTCAAGTTAATTAAATGGAGATTGATATCTTTAAATTATTGTTGTGATCTTCTTTTCCTTATCTCAATCTCTCTTTAATAGATGGTGTCGAATACAAGAAGGTTCTTAAGTTCTGCAGTAGTTAATAAAGCAATCAAATCAAAGAAAATTACAATACATGCAAGAACATCTATCAAGAACGACTTTGCACTTCCTCTACTTCATTATTCCATTAGGGTTCTCATAACCCTAGTTAAGAGGTTTAGCTACTCATGTTTGCTAGAATATCCATTGAATTCATGGAAAAACATATGAATAATCTTAAAATATTTGAAGAATAAAAACCAAAATTTCAAATTAATATCCAACCATAAAAACCAAGAACAAAAGTGTATCTTAGAATCAATATAGGGTTTTATGTATAAAGAGTGCGTAAACTAATAACAAAACATAAATATGGTATTTATAGGATACATCAAATCCCTAAAAATCCTAACCAAAGTATAAAGGGAAAACTAGGTTGGTTGGTACCTACCTAGTGACCTACTTAGGGGTTGTAGGTACTATATGGACCCTAGGTGGGTCGTAGGTCTCAGAGTAAACCAACAAGTTTAGAACTTCTACTTATGAAGGTACTTCGGAGGGGCGTAAGTACCACTTATGAGCATAAGTAAGCCCATGTAACTTTCAAAACAAACTTTACATCTTCAAAACATTCAAAATTCTTTTCTCTAACACTTGCGATGGCACCTATGGAGGATGTATGTCACACTTATGGCCTATAAATGTGTTTCATAAGTGGGCCCTCTACAATACTTCACTCCTTTTCTCCTATTTTGTACCTAACCTTATTTTCCTGCAAAACAAACACAAAAACATATCACATCTAACCAAAAAGACCTAAATAACTGCATAATTTTTGGTTTTATGAATCAAAAGTTCCATGAAACCATGGCACATTGACACTCTTAACTTAGAACATTGTTATGTCCTTAGGAACAAATACATAATAAACACAACATGATACTTAACTAAGTGAAACCTAAGGCACCTATGGTAGTCAACTCAATTTTAGCTAAAAAACTCTTACCCCCTCCTAATTTTAAGTTTTCAAAACCACTTTATGGGTCCGTGTACACAATAGTATGACACAAAGGAATAAAGAAATTGCATTACATTAGCGACAAACAGTCACAAAAATATGTATGTTACATTACCAGAATATATAAGCAGTGTATAACATTACCCATGTACCTTCAAAGAAAAAAATACCGTCATAATATTATAATGCATGTTAATGCAATGGACTATGTCAATACACTCACTCTCACAAAAGAAGTTCCAGTCAGCGCACGAAGAATACCATAGTCTTGCCCTTGTTTTCTATACCTCAGTTTCTTGGATAGTTGGGCAAGGATCACTATAGGGCCTTGCTCGTTTTGTAATGTAGGCTTAGGGAAGGTATGGTACATTTAGGATCTAGTGACTCACCCTCCTTGACACTGTACTTACACTTTGGATACACTTCTCAACCTTTTTTTTCTTTTACTTCGCCCTTTTTCTCCTTTATTGATTTTTTAGATTGGGTGCAACTTTCAATTTGCTTTTATTTATATTTCTTTTCAATTATTTTATCTTTTTGTTTTCTACCACACCCAACCTTACTTAAAATTTGTTTTACATTACACTCTCTTCTAAATACCCAATTTTTAACTATGCACCCCTATTATAGCCACCCTCAACTTAGGTGATTTCCATGAGTTGAGGTGCACAGTGTCCAATGAGGGACCAGGGCCAAAATAGGTTCATTATAATCAATTGAAAAGGTGAAAATGTGAACAATAAGAAAATAGGTCAATGTAGTCACAAATCAAGGATCAAGAGATACTTATTCATTTTTTGACAATTATTTATGCGAAGAGTGGACTAAGTCAAAAGCGGCCTATAATCATGTCACGACCAAAATTCTTAGGTCATGATGGTCCCTACCATAGTACATTAGCAGGAAAACCAATTTGTAGTCCAGAACGGCTAGTAATAGACAACATGATAATATAAGGAAAAGAATGTAAAATTTATGAAATGAAGATCAATACATAGAAGAATCCTAAAAACTTGATGGTATCAGTATAAGAGCTTCTAAACATAATAAAAGTATAAAAGTGATATATCAAGGAGAAATAAACTGATACAACTTATCTCCAAATACAACTTAGAGACTACCTAATACATAGGAGATAGATAAGTAATACTCCAAACATCAGGAGCTCACTCTAAGTCTCCGAACTAAGGCTACTCCGCATGCTGCACACATCAATGACCATAACCCGTACTATGACTTGCAGGTTGCGGAATTGTAGTACAAATTCCAAATAAATGGTACTTAGTAGGAATCTACCAACTGAGCTCCAAATATAAAGCAAATATACACAACATATAAAAAGAATAAAATCTACCCCAAGAGAAGAAATCAAATAACAAGTCAATGAGAATAATAAGGGACAACTATCCTATTGA
>NW_025859999.1:110343-113305 GCF_002878395.1 Capsicum annuum
TCAAATAACAAGTCAATGAGAATAATAAGGGACAACTATCCTATTGATGTCCAAAAGTCTAACATAACAATACCAAGGAAGTATTAAGGTGAACTATCCTATTCCAGCTGTATTTAATCTACAACAATACTATACTATATATCCAAGGACAACATACGAATAAAGGGCAAAAGAAAGATAAATAGTAATATACAAGGTGAAGAAATAACTATACAATATGAGCAATGAATGGAAATATATATATAAAAACATGATGTCATCTCAAAGAATAACCTATATCATTATATCTTTATTCTAAGATCTCATTATATTACCATTAGAATTTAAATATTATCATACTCAGGGTTTCTAATCCACACGTCTAGAAATGAAAAATCGTGTATAGTAATGCGACCATAAGATAAAAGGGGCCGAAGACATACCTCAATCCTAATACCGGATCAATGACTAATCTGTCATGGGCTAGCTATAAAAATGATCATAACAATGATAAAAATATCAATAACATTGTGAATAATTGGCAACTCTAACAACCACATACCTAGCCAAACCTATACGTACCCGTACCACCCAAGGCTCAGAAGGTTCAATCAACACATAACAACACAAGGCCTATTCATCACCTATATATATGCAACTATCCCATACCAGTTGGTAGACATAGGTGCATACTGGTGATAGATGATGTGCATGCAAGAATGAATGCAAAGTACACAATTAATATTAAAACTCAACATAACTACCCTTATCAGGACCTTCATCATCGTCATCAAACTACGGCCTTGGCGGGCATAACATATCATCAATATATCCTCTGGCCCTGCCAGGTATCAGCATCATTACAATAGTATCCTCTGGCCTTGCCATGTATCAACATTAACATAATAGTATCCTTTGGCCTTGCTGAGTATACATATAATCACAATAGTATCCTCTATCCTTGTCGGATATCAACATTATAACAATAGTATCCTCTGGCTTTGCCAGGTATCAACATTATCCCAGTAGTATACTCGGGTCCTTCCAGGTATCAATATTATCACAACAGTCGTTACCGAATAACATGTACAAAAAAACTCATAAACATAGTCATATCACCATAGAATATCTAGCTAGTCAATACTTTCCAACTACTCGTTATTAGCTAACCAATACTTTTTATAATAGAACCACTAGTTCACTAGTCATCACATAAACTCGAGTTATTATCCTAAACATTATCCTTTATATAGTCCTTATTCATAGGATAGCAACTAACCAACACTTATTAACTAGCTAATATCTAAAATCTAGCCAAGGTTCATTACTAGACCATAATTTCTATTTATCCTATATTAAATATTACCAACTAATCATCATATATCTGTTAACCATTATAATACAACACAAACCACTTATCATCTAACCATCTTTTGTTAACACCATTCATTAACTAACCATCATTTACCAACTAATCCTTATTTAACTATTTATTTATTATCCATTTACCAACTATGAATCATTATTAACTAGCAATCTCTTATTACCAACATCACTTATTATCTAGCCTAATTGATACAAAAATCCACATTTTAATGACTAATCGACATTATAAACTTAGGCATTAATATCACTTATCTTCTCCTATGCTAAACCCGACATCATCATTAGTAACAACCATCTCTAACTACCACATATTTATAGTACACAAGATTCATTAACTAACACTTAGATAACCTAGCCACAAAGTGTTATAGTCAGCTAATGGACAACTACCTACCTCATAACTGAATCATTAATTAGGTAGAACAATCTTAAGATCATATTTCATCTAGAATCACTTAAGTTACCGATATAATAATCATGGATGCATTAAATCTATGCATGACATATATGAATCCAAAAACTATAATCGTATTCTTTACAATGATAAGAACTTCTCAAATATCTAATAATTACCATGACACGGCCCTTGGCCCAATGACATATCCGGAAGCCTTAGGCCCATATACATATCTGAAACTCATATTTATAATCATATTTAAAAGCCTTAGAATATCTCTAACCATCTCATACATAGGAGACATCTCATCTATAGGAGGCATACTATTAATAAGCGTGTAATAATTCCTCACACAAGAGGCATCTCACATCTAGGAGGCATAATATTGATAGACATGTAATCATCTATAGGATATCTTATATCAAAAGGGACAAACATTATGACTATGAGGAATATCACCTCCCTAGGCCAATTAACTTATCTAAAAGTAACCTTATATTTATAGGTCAAACAATAATGACTAAAGGAAATTGCAACTCTGCAGGCCAATCATCAAATCTAAGAGTAAATAATATATCTATAGGCCAATCATCAAGTCTAAAAGGAAATATCATATCTATAGGACAATCATCAAGTCTAAGAGGAAATAACATCTCTAATGGACAATCATCATGTCTAAGAGAAAATAGCAACTTTGTAGGCCAATCATCAAGTCTAAGAAGAAATAGAATCTTTATAGGCCACATAACGTATCTAGGAGGAATAATATCTCTAAATACTCAAAATAACTTTAATAAGAAGTATCATAATCATAACTCAAAAGCCACAATCCGGGAATATCAATATAAATTACCAAGTCATGAAGGAACCTTATACTAAGTCTTACTAGCTTCATCTATGTCTAACATGCTATAACTAATCTAAATTGGAGAGGGAAAGTAGTAGGATTCAAAAGGGGTATAAAAATGCCATTTAATGGGTCCCAAGCCCTCACCTAAACACCAAACATCAATAACTGAGGCTAAGTTATCCTACACATAATCAAGACTAATATTCATATCCACACGCAATATATATCACACATCATCTATGGAGAAAAGTAGGCAGAAGTCTACCTCAAGGACAAGCCGCAAAACCTTGCTTTATGCACCATATGCTCGTCTTCACTTTATAATCCTCAAAATACCATCACACTATCAA